>NC_057794.1:404008076-404016617 GCF_018294505.1 Triticum aestivum
GATGAACAATAGACGGTGGAGGGGTGCCCGTGGAGGGGTGGTTGAACAGGACCCCGTGGTGTGGAGGGCTGGATGAATAGTAGACGGTGGAGGGGTGGTTGAATAGTAGCCGGTGGAGTAGCGCGCGGTGGAGGCTGGATGAACAGGAGCCCTTGGATGAACAGTCGCAGGTGGAGCCTGGAGGAGGTCGATGGTGGATGAACAGTAGCTCGTGGAGGCTGGAGGGGGTCGACGGTGGAGATGAACAGTATCCCGTGGAGTCCCATTTTGCGGTACGCCACACCCTCCCGATGAACAGGACCCCCGTTTCGACCGTAGCGCTCCAACACAAGTCCGTTTCCTCCGTTTTGCGGTATGCCACACCCCTCCCGATCAACAGGACCCCGTTTCGACCGTAGGAGGTCTGTTTCCTTCGTTTTGCGGTACGCCAGACCCCTCCCGATGAACAGGATCCCGTTTCGAACGTGGCTGGTCGAACACAAGGCCGTTTCCTCCGTTCTGCGGTACGCCAGGCCTCGTTTCCATCGCCTGTTCCGTCCAAGCCCTCCCGATGAACATGACGCATTCCGTTGCCTCCCCATGAACACGATGCATTCCGTTGCCTCCCCATGAACACGACGACGACGTTGTTTCACTGTTCCGACCCAGCCATGTACACGAGCCCTCGCCGTACGTATCCGCAAGTAGGCGTTCGAGACCCCGCTCATATGTACACATACGTGGCCATATTTTCTTTCTTGCACCCTGGCCCCTGTACGTACGTGTACATGCTACATGCGCGCCTCTACTATGACACGTGCGCGCCTCTACATCGACCAGTATGTACGTACACTTCGCGACCAGAATGACAACGCTACGTACGCTTCGACCAGGTGGGTCCCGACTGTCAGGCACTTCCTTGCCTGTGAAGATGTAGCTGGTGGGTCCCAGCAGTCAGGGGGCGAATCGTTTTTTTTGCTCGGACGCACTTCCTTGCGTGCGAAGATGTAGCTGGTGGGTCCCAGCAGTCAAGGGGAAACGTTTTTTCGCAAAATACAGTGGCCCATCCGGTGGGTCCCAGCTATCAGGTGGAGGAATCATTATTTTCCGCGTAATAAGGAGGCACACTTCCTTGCTGCGGCCGTGGACCCAGCTGTCATCCTCTCCACGTACAGTCCACGTCCGATGGAAGTCGTTGCTTGACCACGTTCACCACGCCGTGCTGAGAGCACCAGGGCGGTGGACGATGGCGAGGCCTAGGAAGGGGACGACACGGAGGCAGGGAAGACTCGGCAGTTGTTTCCCACGCGGAGGAGAGTATGACTGTACGAGGGTTTACTGGTTCGTCTGCTGTCGCCGGAGAATAACAGCTGGTGTGGGTGAGTAGAGGGATGCCTAGGCCAGCGATGGGAGTACGGTCGGGCGGTGAGGCCTGCGCGGCAGCACAACCGGCCGCTAGGAGGAGGGAGCAGGCAGTCCCGCCGGCGCTTGTTTGAGCGGCTGGTGCAGGAAGAGCAGAGATTGAAGAAGCATGACAGCCGTTGGATGGACATCCAACAGTCAGTGCTTGTGCGTCAACCTTTTTTAGGAAAGCCTCAAATCTATGGAAAACAACATACAACCCATCTGCCATTATTTCTAATAATTTACAGCCCATTTGCTAATTCTTAATTTTTTTGGAGCCCATATTCTTTTTGTTAGCATTACAACCCATATTGTGGCAACGGTTAAAAAATTATACGAAATTTTGCATATTTCGGTGCGGACAGAACTGTTTTTAATCCGAAATTTCGACTCACATTCAAACTGATTTTAAAAATAAATGTATATCAATATAAAATCCAACAAATTCTCCACACATAAAAATTAATGTAATTTAAAATCTTGAAATGAAAAAAAGATATTTGAAACTAATTGCCAGTTTGATGTGTTTTAAAAATGTACAACCCATTGCTCATTACTGATGGGCCATTTTCTCGGCCAGCCGAATGAAAGCTCTCCTCGTCTTGAAAGATTTGCAGCCCAACAGACCTGACAAAGCGACTTACTTGGCAAATCACAAAAAAACTGGGCTGTGGCCGTGGACCCAGCTGTCAGCCTCTCCACGTACAGTACTCTTCCGATGGAAGTCGTTCCTTGACCACGTTGACCACGCCACGCGGAGAGCACCATGGCGGTGGACGACGACGAGGCCTAGGAAGGGGACGACGCGACAGTGGAAGCCCGCGCGGAGAGGACTACGAGGGTTCACTGGTTTGGCTGCGGTGTGAGGCTGCCGTCACCGCAGAGCCTGGCCAGCGGTGGGAATAGTAGGGGGCGGTGAGGCCTCTGCAGCAGCACAGCCGGCCACGGGAGGTAGGAGCACGCGGCACGACCGACGCTGCTTTGGGCGGCTGGAGCAAGAAGACCAGAGGTTGAAGTAGCACTACGGCCGTTGGGATGACATCATACGGTCACTGGAGCTAGAATCATTCATATTGACTAAGTTGACAAAGCCCTTCATCCCCGTCAACTTAGTAGGCCCACAAGTCAGTCTCCCAGCATGGTGGGTCCCAGCTAGCTAGGGGAGTATTCATTTTTTTGTGCGTAATAAGGAGGCACTTCTGGTGGGTCCAAGCTGACATCGGGGGGAATGTTTTTTTTGTGAAATACGGTGGCCCGTCCGGTGGGTCCCAACAGTCAGGGGGAAACGATTTTTTTCGCAAAATACTAGTGGCCTGTTCGGTGGGTCCCCACTGTCAGGTGGAGGAATAATTATTTTCTGCGTAATAAGGAGGCACTTCCTTGCGGCTGTCGTGGACCTAGCTGTCAGCCTCTCCACGTACAGTACTCTTCCGATGGAAGTTGGTCGTTGACCACGTTGACCACGCCGTGCCGAGAGCACCAGGGCGGTGGACGACGACGAGGACTAGGAAGGGGACGACTCGGAGACGGGGAAGACGCAGAAGTGGATGCCCACGGGAAGAGGAGTACGAGGGTTCACTGGTTCGGCTGTGGTGTGAGGCTGTTGTTGCCGCAGAATAACAGGGGGTGTGGGTGAGTAGAGGGATGGCCTGGCCAGCGGTGGGAGTAGTAGGGGGCGGTGAGGCCTCCGCGGCATCACAGCCGGCCACGGGAGGCAGGAGCGTGCGGCACGACCGACGTTGGTTTGGGCGGCTAGAGCAAGAAGACCAGAGGTTGAAGAAGCACTACGGCTGTTGGATGAATATCGTATGGTAACAGGAGCTAGAATCGTTCATATTGACTAAGTTGACAAAGCCCTCCGTCCCCGTCAACTTGGTAGGCCCACAAGTCAGCCTCCCACTATGCTGGGTTCCAGCTGGCAGGGGGAATATTCATTTTTTGTGCGTAATAAGGAGGCACTTCCTTGTGTGCGAAGATAGCCGGTGGGTCCAACATGTCAGCGGGGTCACTTTATTTCGCGAAATACAGAGGCCCTTCAGGTGGGTCCCAGATGTTAGGTGGAGGAATCATTATTTTGCACGTACTAAGGAGGCATTTCCTTGTGTGCGGCCGTGGACCCAGCTGTCAGCCTCTCCACGCACAGTCTACTTCTGATGGTGTCGTTCGTTGACCACGTTGACCACGCCGCATCGAGCGCATCCAAGGTGGTGGACGACGGCGAGGCCCCGGACAACAACGAGCCGGAGATGGGAAGACGGGGAGTAGAGTCGTAGACAGAGAGGTGTAGGAGGGTTAACTGGTTCTAGTGCGGTGTGGTTCGGCAGTCGGTGGAGAAGAACAGGAGGTGTGGAGGGGTGGAGGGATGGCCTGGCCAACGATGGAGTACCGCTTCATAGCGAAGCGTGCTAAGCAGAGCTGCTAGCAGCAGGAGGCGGGAGGTGGTCCCGGCGGCACTGGAGGAAGAAGACGAGAGATTGAAGATGGATGTCGGTCGTTGGATGTAAATCCAACGGCTAACATGCCAGAATCATTTGTTGACTAAATTGACAACGACTTGCATTGGCTTCGACCTATTGGCCCACATTTCAGCCTCCAAAAATGTGGCACGTATTCAACCTATTTTTTCAGAATTTACAGTCTTTTTTTTGCGCGGTAGAATTTACAGTCAATTTGATCTTCTTTTTGAATTACATCCATTAGCTGGGCTGGGTGAACAAATAATGTAGCGTCCATGCGGCCCATTTGCACTTTCTCGAAATACACGGTTTTGCTGGCTGATTCTAATTATGATGTTGGGTTGGGCCAGCAATATTATCAAAAAATAAAAAGGGGCTGAGCATTTTGTTATAAATATATTTAAATAATAAGTGATATTATTACATTCGTCCTTAAATTTATAGTCTTACCAATCTTTATATAATAACATATAAAATATATTTTTTAGAAAAACATGGAGCATCTCCCTGGTTCCATTGCTGAGAACGAAACCACAACATATTCTGATACAACAGCTCAAAGAGCAGTTCGAAAGCAAAGGTAGAAAAGCTATAAACTAGGGGGGTGGATGAACAAGTTCTCTAAATAACACAAATCACCCGAGTGGTGCCAAAGGCAGAGCGGATAGAGCACTCAAATGACACAACGAGGGTCCAGCGAAGCCTTCATGGTCTTCAGCCGAGGGGCCGTGTCAGCCTGCGGCGACCAGTAAGCAAGCAGAGACACCGGGCTGGAAGGCGTAGCATGGTGGATGTCCCTCTTTTTTCGGCGCCAGGTGCCCATCATCTTCATCAGAGATCTTGAGACGAGCCCACGGGTCCAGCCCCAGAGCAGGTCGAGCCTTGTTCAGCCACAAGTGATCGCCAACGGTTTCTGGAGGGATCTTGTTAGGGTTTCCACGAAGCTCATCAACGTGTCCTTGTCCGACCCGGAGGAGAGAATCGCCCAATTCCTCACCATGTTCCTGATCAACCTTAAGACATGCGGAATGGAAATCCAGGAGGTGTTACTGAAAATCATAGCATTTCTATATTTCCAGAGGCACCAAAGGACAGCTGAGCTAATAGTGTTTAAAATTGAGCACTTTTTGGTAGCAATCCAGAATCTGGCGACAGATTCGAAGAATGAGCCAATCTTACTAGAGAAATATTCCTCAATGTGGGCCCAGAGATGTTTAGCAACTATACATTCAAAAAATAGCTGAGAACAAGACTCTTGTTCCAAGCAGTAAACACAATCAAGGGGTTTGATGATGTGTCTCTTCCTAAGGTTATCCCTAGTCATCAATTTGTTTTTGGAGAGAAGCAAGAGAAATACATGAATTTTAGGGGGAACTCTCAATTTCCAGACAGTAGGGATAAACATGGGTTGAACCCCTCTAAAGTTGATAACATGATAGAGGGAGCTGGAGGAATACTTCCCCTTATTGTCCAGCTGCCAAATCAGGGCATTTGGCTCGGCAGTAAAGGTAATGCTTTTGGCAATTTCCTCCAGCTGGAACCATTGTTCCATGAGACTATCACTAAAGTTCCTTCTAAAAGAGAGTTTTAGGCATTGACCGTCCCAAACTTCATTGAAACTTTTGTTAAGCTCATTGCGGACAGAGTAAATAGGCCAAAATTGGACCGCTAGGGGGGATGTGCCAAACCAAGTATCTTCCCAGAACCTGGTTCTGCTCCCATCCCCTATGTTCCATCTATAGCCAAATTTCACAGCATGCATAATAGATTTTAATCCTTTCCAGAATCTAGAGGTCTTAGGGTTGGAGGAAGGGACAAAAATATTAGGTTTATTTCCTAGGTATTTATGGGCAATAAGAAGCTTTCAGGGTTTCAGGTCTTCCTCACAGAATCTTTTAATCCAAGACCCTAGAAGACAAATGTTAATTTCTTGGAGGTTAGGTATGCCTAGCCCTCCAAAATCTTTTTTCATAGAGACTAGGGCCCAATTAGCAAGGTGTAGCTTCCTATTTCCCTCAAAATCATTCCACAAGAAATGAGACATCTGAGAATTGATGAGGTTCACTGCCCATTTAGGGAACTTGAAGAAGGAGAAGAGATACACTGGAATGCTAGCCAAACAAGCTTGTATGAGGATCAATCTACCTCTGCAAGAGAGAAGTTTGCCCCTCCACCCAGCAATCCTTTTAATGATTTTATCCAGAAGGGGTTGGATATCCTCTCTCCTCAGTTTGTCATAGTGGAGAGGGATACCTAGGTACTTAATGGGGAAGTTACCTTTATTACAGACTAGAATAGAGAGGAAGTCAGCTAACTCCTGATCATCCATGTTGATAGGGATGAGTTCACTTTTAGAGTAGTTGATTCTCATGCCCGAGACTTGTTCAAACCAGGTTAGAACAGTTTTCATATTGCTAGCATGTGTCGAGTCATTGTCTAAGAAAAGGGTGGTATCATCTGCATATTGAAGGCAGATGATGCCACCATGGCAGACCTCAGGACAGAGCCCTGCAATCAGATTATGATCAGCAGCTTTGCTCAGCATTTTAGTAAGAACGTCCACTACTAAATTAAACAAAAGCGGGGAGATGGGGTCATCTTGCCTAAGGCCTTTACCAGCAAGGAAAAAATCACTTTCACAGTTATTTAACTTGACTCCAACAGACCCCCCATGAGTAAGTTGCTGGATCCAACTCTCCTCTATGAAAGGCTTGGAAAAGATCTAAGAGATCATTTTTCACCAAGTCCCAAAAATGCTGGTAAAACAAGAAGGGAATCCCATCAGGACCAGGAGCCCCATCAGGATAAGAGCTAAAAATGGCTTCCTTCACCTCTGTCTCTGAAAAAGGGGCTTCTAGCAGCTCATTTTCAGCAGGAGAGACTTTTTCAGAAGCAGAGAAAAATTTGTTTTGTAGAGAGAACCCAGAAGGGTTTTCTTTCTTAAACAGGTCTTTGTAGAAGTCACTAGCCACTTTCAGCATCTCATCTACCTCAGTAACAGGGCCATTAGGGCCATCAAGGGAGTGAATGAGGGTTTTCCTCCTCCTCTGGTTAGCTACTTCATGGAAGTAAGCAGTATTTCTATCACCCTCCTTAATGTTCCTATCTCTAAACCTTTGTTTGTCTTTGATTTCTTCTTGAAGCCAAATTTTCTTGAGCTCTCCATGGACAAAGTTTAATCTATTAGTCTCAGCCTCAAAGAGGTCAGTGGTTTCTGCCTTAATATCCAGAGAATCAAACTCAAGGAGGAGAAGCCTTTTGTATCTTCTAAGATTAGCTTCCTCATTGGAGTTCCACCCTTTGGTAGTTCTTCTAAATCTCCTGATTTTGATCTGCCAATTTTCTAGGGGGCAGCTGCTCCCAGTAGGCTCATTCCAGATTTTCCTGACTAGCTCAGTAAAATCTTCTCTAAGAAACCACCACTTTTTAAATTTAAAACTATTGCTCTTTGGAGTTTGGTTAAGACCAAAGTCCCAGAGCAAAGGAGTGTGGTCACTACCACATCTGGGCAGAGCTTTACAACTAGAAAGGGGAAAAAACTATCTAATTCTGTGTCACAGAAAATTCTGTCAATGTTGGACATAATCCTGGAGCAGCACTTCCAACATATCTAGCAGAACTGTGGGTTTTTCTTCTGACAGGGCAATTCTCAACTTTATGGGTAACCATTTTGCAGATAAAACAACTCTTAGGCTTGACACATTTATCAAAATGATGCCCTAGTTCCCTGCAGTTGTAGCAAATCACCTCAGAGTATGCCATAAGGCCTGAAGCAGGGGCAGGAGCAGTTTTCTGGATGTCCTGTCTCTTCTTTTGCTGATTCTTGCCTTGAGATTTCCACTGATCTGAGAGTCAGAACCACCAGCAGATTGATCTTGGGCAATTACAGGAGCCTGCCTAGATTGTGCCCCCATTTAGGGCGGAGGTGGGCCGTACCACTGCCCAACCGGCGCTCCCCCCCATTGTGATAGGGGAAATTCATCGGAGTTCCTGGTTCCTTCTCATCCTCCAGCCAGATGTTGTCTCTCAGGAAGCAGAAATAACCACCAGACAGCTCAATTGAAGCAGATTGCAAGCCTAATTTCAATCTTCTGTAGGTTTAGGGGGAGGTAAGGTAGGGGATCCACCTGCTCCGGCTCTGGTGGCGTGCTGGTTGGCAGGTGTCCAGTCAAGCATTCCCATCTCGTAGCACAACGTGGATCTCCTGAATTCACTTCTCCTTTCTCCCATCGAACGAACGCAATCGGCGGCTCACTGGGGTGGGGCATCTTGTGCTTCTCCGAGAAATCTCCTTCGAAGTAGATCCGCAGGGCTAGATTCAGCAGCTCCCAATCCACATGATCCTTGCACATCCGACCATACCTGCGCGAGTGAGAGAACGGATTCGGTCCCTCCTTGGCTTCCTCCCTCGCAGATTCCTCCTCTGCTTCCCTCCATTCGCGCGTGCACTGGGTCCAGGAGAGAGCGTTGTCGTGGATCCGCGTCGCCCGCTCCCTCCATCTCCTCCCTCGAGTCTCCCGTAGCACCGCCGGCGCGACGGAGTCGAGCGGCTGGAGCATCCGCGGGAAGGCTTTGTAGACATGTGGGAGATGCATCTTGTACATCTGCCTGTCTTCCAGCCATTCCCCCGTGGATATGGCCGGCGACTCCATGGGGCGCGCGAGCGGACTTGCTGAGTGGGGCAGGTGTGCCCGGAGTCAGG
>NC_057794.1:404016864-404027040 GCF_018294505.1 Triticum aestivum
CTATTTGCCAATTATGTGAACTAAACAGTCAACATATAAAATAATTTAAATATATACAATATAGTTAGAAGGGAACCATAAGTTGGACCTGGCATTCCTATTCTTATATAAAAATAGAATAGACCTCTATGTTTTCTTCAAAAAAATACATAAATTGGGCTGCCAAAAATAAAACCTCAGATGGGAGGTCCATAGGCCGGTCGATACATGACGGCCCTAAGAAAATACAAACAGGCCTATGGACCTCCCATCTGAGGACGTGGGCTGCGCATGTTAAAAATGAAAGCCTAGACGGGGCAGCCCAAAACCACATCCAACACTTGCCAAAACTTCGTCCCTCGTTTTCTCTGTGTTTCGCACACTCGACATTGTGTGGGCATTTTGACTGTGCATCATGTGAAGATGTGCTATGCATGAATGTTGATCAGCATGATGTTAACTGGCTGGTAGTTCCATTTTCGACCATGAATAAAACTCCCAACATGATGTTAACCCTGTTTGAAAAGGCCGTGTTAAAATAAATGCTCTGCCTCTGAAAGTTGTAGTTTCTTATCTGAAACTGAACTTGCAGTTTCTTATCTGAAACTGAAACTTGCAGTTTCTTCTCTGAGAATCACATTGTCTGCACTTTTATACTCCTATGAAACTACATTTTTTAAGTGCTAAAAATAGATATCTAGAATTCATAAAATACTTCATATGCTCAATACTGCAAATCTGAAATTCAAAAGACATTCATATCTGAAAGTACTCTCAAAATACACAACACAAAACACAATTCACAACCTGCAAATACTGACAACCCTAAGCTCCTCCTGACAATTCACAACCTGCCCGACTATTGGGCTGGGGGGCAGCCCCCTCCTATTCCTCGGTGGCAGACAGCCGCCCCGTGAGATGATGTGAATGGCGAGGGAGACGATGGCGGGGAAGCGTCGTCGGGCCAACTACTTTTCTCCTCTTGCAGTTGGGTTCGGTCGACGAAGACTCCACCGGCTCGCTCTGGTAGGACACCCTCACAAACGGCACCCTGTAGATGCTCGATCCTTCAATCTCTGGTGGATGCTCCATCTGGGATCGATACTCCCACCACCACTCCCTCACGATCGGATTCAGTGAATCTGTTTGCTCCATGGCCAAGAGGAGCAGCTCTATGTACTCCGGCGCGACTCCCTCCGGGAGTATCGCCGCCTTTTCGCTCTGTTGCAGATATTTGGCCATGGATGTCGCCGTCGCCGCTAGTTGGTCCTTGTTGTCAAACCAAGATTGTTTCTCCAACATCCTAGCTAGCTTCACAGGGTCGCCATCTGTGATCCTCACTTATCGGTTGTACTCCTCCATCGATCTACTTCTCCACAACACCTTCACTCGTCAGCGGTGGTTTTTGAATGGAAGAGGAGAGGAGTAGCGCTGGTTTTGGATTAGAACGGGAGAGGAGCAACGCTGGTTTTGGACTGGAAAAGGAGAGGAGGGGCGGTGGTTTTGAAATGGAAGAGGAGAGGAGCGGCACTGCATTTAGATTGGAACAGGAGAGGAGCGGCGGTGGTTTAAGAGGAGAAGAGCGGAAGAGCGGCGCTGGTCTTGGAAGTATTTTTTGTTGTTTCACATATTTTGGGTCAAAATTTGACCATGTACTGTATTTGACAAGCAAAATGTGAATGCATGTCACCAAATTGATTTTGATTTTGATCCAGTCAGAGCACGCCGGCCCTCTCGTCCAATCCTAAATCGCTGTCGCACGCTCCTCTCCCTCTTCTCCATTGCAAAACCACCTCCTCTCCTCTCCATCATCCCCATTCCAAAACCACCGTCTCGCCTCTCCCTCTTCTCTATTGCAAGACCACCGTCTCTCATCTATTTTCTAGACGCTTTGCTCCATGGCGCGGGCGCAATCCATGGATACAAAATTAGTATACTGTATACTATTTAAAAGTCGAGGGCGGGGCTTTTCCTACGCGGTAGGCGGCGGGGCAGTTCTGCCTAGTCGGTTCGATAGAGACGCGAGAAGATGAGGGAGTAGGCTGCTGCAAACGTAGGGCTCTGTGATTTGACAGCGAGTTACTGCTGGATAGGTGGGCCCCCGTGATTTGACTTTCCATTATCATTTTAACTGCGGCGCTACGACCGGCGTGAGTCTCCCAGATTCCTGACCACCTCCATACAGGTGCCTCTCCCAATGCTCCACCATGTAGTAGAGGCTGGCTCTTGCATGAGAGCCCACTTCTCCACTTTTTCCATGCCTCTCTTTCCTCCACGTATGCAAAAATGCCATGTAAAGCGCACTATTGTACTTAGGCTGGTCGTAATGGTAGTATCATAGCTAGTATCATGCATGCCAACTAGACTATTTTGCTGAGGTGGCATAGAATTAAGTGAAGAAAGAGAGTGTTGAGTATCATATCATGATACTCTATCATATTAAATGCTATGCTACTATGTGTCATGCATGGCAATAAAAAAGGTTGCCTATGATATTGTGCATTACGGGGTAGTATCATACCTTAGTATCATGTGCATGATACTAAGGTATGATACTACCCATTACAAGCAACCTTACTTTTACTTGCTCCTACAGGTGCTTAAGCTTGGCACATAAGCATAAAGTCTCATGTGGCAAGTTAATCAAGAAGAGAGAGACTAGTTTGGTGACCCAAGGAAGAAACGGTGCTAAGCGCGTGTACCTAGGTGAAAAGACAATTTTGAGTCTATAGCTAATTAAATGAAGCAAACTTAGCAACACCATTTCATTGGAAGAGGTCACTCCTTGGCAAATGCAATAAATACACCCGCTTAGCACCGTTTCTTCCTTGAGTACGAAGAAAGAGATAGAGAGGAGTAAAAAAATACACTTATAGCCAACCTTGTTGTAGTATGAGTGACTAAGTGATGACTATGTATGACATGCCAACATCAGATAGCCTAACACACCGTGTTAAATCTCCAAGGGCGCGACCGCGCGAGCGACACGGCGGTCGTGGTAGGCGCGACCATGATACGGGCTGCTGGCAGCCCTTGGATCTGAGATCAAATGGTCGCATGCTAAGTTGCTAAAAATTTGCAGAATAACCCTCCAGGATAGGATATTCACCCATAGGTCTAGAATCACGCCATGCAACTGTTCGATCTCAGATCCAAGGGCTCTCGGAAGCCCGTATCATGGGAGAATGGAAAGCCACTACCCTGCCATTCGCACGCTGGCAGTTCGCTCCTACTCGTCCTTGCACGTCCTTCAATACTATGGCGGTTCGCTCCTAGTCGTCCCGTCCATTCACATTACGGCAGTTCCACTAATCCTAACCCTCCTCCCAAATCCATGGCGTCCCAAATCTCCACGATCGGCGGTGAGTACAAGGTTAGAACCATCACCGGCGATGAGTTCGACGTCATCTACATCCGTTCTTCCGCGACAGTGAAAGGATGCCTTTCTCGCTTCAGACGCATGTTCAAAGACTCAGATGATGAATGGGTCGCTGGGCTAGATGTTGAGTACACCATAGTCCTGGGACGAGAGAAGGATCTAAAGGACAAAGAGAGGAAGAAGCCCGCCATGATCCAGGTTTGCGTGCATGACTTATGCTTGGTCTACCACACATGCCATGCCGACGTTGAGTGCCAGGATTTTAAGGACTTCCTCGAGAGCAACCTAGTCAAATTCGTTACTGTAGACTTTGGTAACGACAAAGATGTCCTGCATCGGATAGGCCTCGTTGTAGGCAACACCTTCGACCTCCAGAAGAATCGCTGGTGTCCGCTCGTCAGCCTTCAATGCTGACCCTGGCAGGAGCCATGGTTCATCCTTCGTACGGTAAACTAGAGAAACCTCCATACACGTTTCATCGTCATGCATGGCAGCAGAATGTACTAGATATAGACCACATCCACTACGCTGCAATGGATGACTACCTTTGCTTCAATATCTACAAGGGTTGGATGAAGAGCAACAACCAAGTGTGCGGTTCAAGCAAAGAAGTATCGGCCAAGAGGAAGAGGGACAAGGACGAAGTCGAGGACGTGGACGAGGACTCTGAGTAAGGTGGCAGTGTCGTTGTTCATGGTGGTTCTAATGCAGTGTCTACCGGAATAGTTGCAAAGTTTAATTTTAGGTGTGCTTAATTTAATTTGAGGGGTGTGTTGTGCTAAGCCCCCAGTAGAACTATGTTATGTTTCTTCTCGTTACTTTAACTCTTTAGTACATACATACTAGTATTTCTTACATTTCATCTTTTAGTTGGTATAGTACTACCACTCATTTCTTCACATTATATGTGTACAATATATATGGCCAACATCATATAGCCAGCAGTTTAGTTGTCAAAGAATTTTAGGGTGCTTAGTTTTGTCAAAGAATTCCAGGATGCTTAGAGGGTGCTTGGATCCAAGGGACTTATTTTAGTCTGACTAAAAATAGTCTCTTTAAGAGGCTAAAGTTCCAAGCGCCCCTGACTAAAGAGGGGCTAAAACTAGTCTTGAGACTAAATTTTTTTAGTCAGGGGTACCCCTACTAAAATGTGGATTAGTCCTCTCTCTACTCATTGAACTCCTCTCCTTTAACACAGGCGAGTTCTGGATTGGAGGGTTTGGAGGATAATAAATGCTCATTAACTTGATTTTAGCCTTTTTAGTATTTGGATCCAAGCATAAGTGAGGCTAGCATGTTTTAGTCCCACTACTTTTAGTCATGGGACTAAAACGTATCCAAGCACCCTCTTAGTTTTATTTGAGGGGTGGGTTGTGCCGGACACCATTATTGTGACTAGCCTTTTTAATAGTACTATATGCATAATTTGGCGACGAGCGCTCTCTATATGTACCACCTTTTTTTTAATTTCAAGTTTTGCTCCATGGCGCAATCCATCGATACTACTGCTGTACAAAAGTATACATTTTTTAAAAGGCTAGAGGGCGGGCAGTCTAGCTTGGTCGGTTTCACGAGAGGCAAGGGCCTTTGTGATTTTACGGCTCATTACTGCTGGAAGGCGGGGCCTTGTGATTTGACTGCTCGTATAAATGCGCGGACGAGCTGATCGAGGAGGAGCAAAGAACCGTGCGGTATACTCAAGTTCTCCACTGGAGTAGTATTGCGACGGAGGAGCACGAGACATGGCAGCCCAGTGCCATAAGGCGATAAAAAATGATCTAATTTGCTACTCATCTCATTGTTAGCATTGTTCTATTCATTCCCTCAAAAAACATTGTTCTATTCATGCCTCGCAGAGAACGTGACACGTGCGGCGAAACACCCGAAGCAAAAGATGAAACACATGAGCAAAAGAAGAAGGAAGATTATCACCCCAAATGATCTAATTCGCCGCGGAGTCGTAACTGCTTCTTCATCGCCTCCACGACCTCCATCTCCTTGCGCGTCTCCTCCGCCATCTTCATCATTGTGTCCATGACGCGGCATTTCTCGACGCGAGCCTTCATCATCTGTTGCACGGCCATATTATGTACCTTGACAGCAGCTGGGTGCTCGATGCGGAGCCTCGCCAACTCTTCCTTCTGTTCCATGGAGAGGGCCTGCAACATCTTCATCGAGGAACTACTATTCTCATGCAGCTTCTTCCAGCCGGCGTTCTTCTCCTTCAATAGGTCGATCTCGTGGCAGAGCTTCGCATTGTCCTCCCGAAGTCGCAGGATTTCATCGGTCGCCTTCTTCTCCGAGGCAATGCTCTTCTTCAGCAGCATCACCAAGCCGACGGTCAACTCCCCCTGCTGATTGAGCTCAGCGGGCATGTCCTCGAGGCTCTCCTTCAGCAACTCCATCAAGCCTTGGATAAACTCCTTCTGCTTATTGAGCTGATCGGGCATGCCGTCGAGGGATAATGACTCCAGCTCCACCGGCTCGGCATGTTCGCCTCCACGGCTAGGGCGCTCCTAGGAGCCATCGCCTGCCCGTGAGAGATCTTTCGAGGTCTCTGCGTGGTGGCGAGCCCTCTTTTTTCGCAGCCTTGGTTGCCGCTCCCTTGTTACGAGTAGTTCTCGACCTAGAGCTCTGCTCACCGGCCATGGCAACGACGGACGAAGAAGAAGCACTTATGAGGAGGAAAGGTAGAGTGATTTTCGGTTAGGTAGTTCCCTTTTTTATAACCTAAGTACTAGCACTAGTACTAGTACCTGCATAGTGGGAACACGTTCAGGTTTGGTACGTACTACTAGTAGGTGTGAGCAGGCTTTTGAATGTGATGGGAGCAAGGTAAAGATTAATTGATGGCTTTGGTTTCGAGGCCGGAAACGGCTCCCAATGAGTTTAGTGGAACATAAATTTCAAGTACTACTGCACTGCTCAAATGCGTAAATATTATGTTACTGTCAAAAATTGGCACAAAATATGAAGGAGACCAATGGAAGTACTACTACCAACCCACGATTTAACTACTCGCATGCGCGCAGTGGAGTAATAATGTCTTTCTTCCGCCCTCACGTCCACTCATTTTGCATGTGCTGTATTAATTGACCATCAATGAAGTGAACGACTTTACACGCGTCAAATTATCACATGGGGTGGATCTTGGTACAAAATTGCGTTCGCCCGTGTACCCGCGTGTGCGTGCGAGGAATGAGTGCGTGCATGGCATGCGTGCACATCTTCGCTTCGTGCATGTACCGCCAGTATGGCTCAGGGAGGACGAGTACATTCTTCTAGAACCAGCAGCACGTCACTGTGATCAATCCATGCAAGGAGGTCGCGACAACGCCTACACATGTGCCACGTGGCTTCATGAAATGTAAGAGAGACACCGTGTAGCGTGCCATTGGTATTCTAATTTATGTGTTCTGCACATACTTGAAGTACTAGTAAGGTACACGTGCATTGCACGCATCAGATTTTGCAACCAAATTATGAAAAAATACCACACTATAGCATGTAAGCTCTGAGTCATATATGCCTGATGTAGCCATTCGTTTAATTCTTATAGTTCATCTCATTCAAAATCAATTAGTTTTTATAAAAAAAGCTAAGAACGCGGGAATAGGAAAAACATGGGATTATAGTGGAATGTCGTCTTGAATCCTACAGGATTGTACGAGTGTTTGATTGTGCATAGAAAAAACGCAAAATTCTTTCAAAGAGGTTTGAGTGGATGGGATGTTTCCTATGAAATCTAGTGCAAATGAATCATATGGAAAAATTCCTATGGTTTACAATCCTACGAATCAAACAACCAAGAGAGGAAAAATTCCTAATGATTAGAATCCTCCAAAATTCCTTTGAGAATCCTTTGAATCAAAGAAGCCCTTAATCTATTTTATGATTCATGGAATTGTGCGTTGTAAAGCATAAAGTAAAAACAAATAATGGCAATTCCACTAGAAAAAAGTTTGGGCAGTTATGATACGGAAGATTCTAGAACAAAAGAGAACCACTGTTGTTTTGAGGTTTGTGCATTATGCTTAAGTTCAACCATGGAGTCTGCTAGATTGTACATGTGACAAAATCCGGTGGGGGGCTAGAAGATGGTGCGAGGGGCCGAGTGGAGGGAGACTATGAAGGAATGGACAAGTGCGAGATGGATATTTAGAGAGAGAGGGCGAACACGTGCGCTGATGCGCGCAGTGGCGGAGCCATGAAAAATAAATGAGCTAGGGGGCCAAGCATTGCTAATCGTTTATGAGGAGGGTCAATTCATGAACTTAAACCATTTTTAGCAGCAATTGTCTAATGATCACATTCATATTAGCCTTGATATATAGTGATGTTAGGGGGAGGGGGCAGGGCCCTTACTGCCCCCTGTCTTCGCCATTATGCACGCGTCTGAGAGATGAAGCGGAAGGCATGGATGATGAGAGGGGGACGTTGGATACATAATTAATGTGGGTGTATTAGCTATATATGTTAATCCTATATAGAGAGGTATAGATTGATCGATGTGGACATGGGAAAGAGGGTGAGACCTCACTGGATATATCGATTGATCGGTTTGTGTGGAAAACTATGAAAGACCTAGCTATATACACACATACATAGAGGAACATCGATCGTTGCGCATGCACGTGTGAGAGATAAAGAATGTCCGATATGATGGAGAGGGGGATGTGTGTTGGTGTGTGCCTTCATGGGAGACCAACCTGAAGAAAAAGATTGCATGCGTGCGATGGATAATGTCGACTGGTAGTGTGTGTGTGCATGCATGCATGAGAGAAGGTTAGTGGTACAATTATAAAGAAAAGACTAATGTGTGGGTGTAAAAGAATAGCTGAATAGGTGAGGTCACAATCAATGTAAAGTTGAATTCAAATATTTGAATAAGAGATCCTGATGTTTGAAACCCATGCATGCATGAATATAACGGAGATCTGGCAGTGTGGTTTGGAAACGAGCATGTTGTAATGTATACACATTGAACAAGGTCAGACTGATTTGAATTTGAGATACTGATGGCAGACATCATTTGGCCACGTCGCATCCGTGCATGGACACACTATTCTAATTGGAGATGATGGGCGGCTTTTGCATCACATATCTATATCTATACCCCTATATATATATTATATTATATATATTTTTTATATTGTGTGCGGGTAACTTTAACTTTGAAAGATGGACGTTGGATGAGGCGAATCCGATGGTCCAAAGATGGCAAATTTGAGCACTACTAGCCGTTGGATATCATCTACATTCCACCAGATTTCGCCACATGTATAATCTAGAAGACTCCATGGTTGAACTTAAGCATAATGCACAAACATCAAAACACAAGCACTTCTTATTTGTTCTAGAATCTTCGGTATCAGAATTTCCCAAATGTTTTTCTACATGATTTGCCATTATTTGTTTTTACTTTATGTCTTACGACGCATAATTCCATGAATCTTAAAATAGATTAGCTTTCTTATAAAAACTAGATGATTTTGAATGAAATGAACTATAAGAATTAAACGAACATCTACATCATGCATATAAGACTCAAATCTTGCATGCTATAATGTGGTATTTATTCATAATTTGGTTGCCAAATCTCATGCGTGCAATGCACGTGTACCTTACTCTAGTCGAAATGGTGTTTGTGCGTGTGTTATGCGTGTTGAGGTGCAAATTGTCTTTTTTTGGGTACACGTTAAGGTTTTTCTTCCGAAATTTCAAGCCGCGCCTTGTTATGCCGAAAATTCAAGCTAGTGTTTTGTCTATCGTGTTGGGAAACTCCCGCCTCTTCAACCCGCGCCTTGTTAGCCTGAAATATTTAAGATATATGTTTGTCTCGTTGTGCTCCGACAACTCCCTCCATCTCAACCCGCGCCTTGCTATTCCAAAATTACAACGCGCGCGGAAACTCCCACCTCCTGTGAAATCCCGACACACGAAATGCCCATGGCACCCCTGAACCGAAAGAACCACCTCAAATCGGTGGGGGTACTTTCGTAACTTACCCCACATTTCAAACAAGCACGTCTCTAAGCCATGGTTCCCCACTGCCATCCCATCCGCCCACCCATTCGTACACCGAGGCCACGAAAACCCGTGACGAAACCCCACACCCTGCTCCGTCCGCCACCCAACCGGAGCCTCTTCCCCGACGACGTCGTCCACAACAACACCTCGACGTCCCTCATCCACCGTACTGGATGAGGATCCGTCGTCGATCTCATCGTCCCGCCGGTTCAGCCACACCGTCCTCCACCTCCAAGGAGCTGCCCCGACGTTCCCCTCGTCTTTCGAGCCACCTCCATTTCCACAGCGCCGTCTTCACCTGCACCACGGGAAGAGCATCATCATCACCGTTTCCTCGGATGAAGCTGCGGCCTAATCGGCGCCACCAAAGAGGTTGTACACTAATCGCTGCATTTTCTTCTTGATTCGATCTCACGGTGTTGCCGGCACTCGGTCCCGAGCCGACACGGCGCGGCTCCATCCACGGCGGCATCGCTGGCCACTTCCTCCACGATGTCACTCCCTCGGCGGCAATGTCCACATCAGTAGGACCTGCTGCTGCTTTAGCTCTCGCTCGCGCTGCTGCTCTGCTCTTGCTCTCGGTCCCCTGCCTGGTCTGCTCTTGCTATTGCTCTTGCTCGCGCCGCTGCTCTCGCTCTTGCTCTTTCTTGCGATGCTGCTCCAATTTAGCTACACTACACTCTGATGCCGCCGGGGTGAAGGAAGAACCAGCCGCAATGGGGAGGGGGGCTCACCGGAGAGGTACCCCACTATCTATCTTAGGGTTCAGGATGGGGGCGGTGGACGCC
>NC_057794.1:404027345-404056890 GCF_018294505.1 Triticum aestivum
GGGGAGTATTTTCGGGGCGGGCGGGGCGGCGCACAGCTGGCCGCGGGCAGCTGGGGGCTGCTGTTTGGCCGACTCGGGGGGGGTGGAGGTTGAAGATGAACCATAGGCCCTTGATTTCGTATCCAACGGCTGCAAAATTGACTGACCAGATATGAAAAAGTCAGTCGACCAACGTGTAGCCTCACCTTGCTAGTGCGTTCAGTTTCGACAGCAAAATCAGTTTCGACAGTTAAGTTCAGTTTCGACAGTTAAGTTCAGTTTCGACAGTTAAATTCAGTTTCGACAGTTATGTTCAGAGATGAGCGGCTGATGTATTTTACATCTAGCACTTTGTGTTTATGTATTTTACGTCATGTATTGGAGATGCTATTAGAATTCCACTCAGGTTAACGTTGTTCGTTGTCTCTCTTGTCCTGCTTCAGCCTCGACGTCGTACAACTCACCAGAGCTGCTCCAACGACGAAACCCTCCATCACAGCGGAGCGGTACCTCAGGCTCCATCTCCAGACGCCTAAGATCTTCTTCCCCTCCTCCGACAGCCAAGTTAGCCGGAGCATCCTCACCGGCCAACCCAATCACGCTGAGATCGACATGGCTTCGCCAAAGAGGTTGTACACTTGTTGCATCTCTTTTTTACTCTACATGTTATATATATTGTCCACTGAGCACTCATAGTAATGGGAAATATGATTATTTTATCCTACTATATGACAAGCAGCGAGGTACCAGGCAACTTAGCTATCCATGATGGACTCTCTTGAACGCCATCATTATTTATCTCTGTGCGTTTGAGCTGTGCATTTGTCGATGGGCCTGGGAGTTGAGCTAGTATGGCAGTGGCCTGGGTCCAAAGTAATAGAAGTAGCACAAAAACATTTTTAGTGTAGGATTTTCCTTGCTCAAGCCTGCCTACTAGAATCGCCAGTGCTTGAAAGGAAAAGTGAATGAAAAACATCTGAATTGGAAAGTTTCCTATGGTACTACTTTTCATGAATTTGGTGCAAAGGAATGGAGCAAAGGAAAACTATAGGATTTTTTCCTTTAGTGTCTCCTTGAAAGAAAAACCGTAGGAATTCTAATTTCCACTTCTCCTCCTTTTCATATTCCTATTCATCAAACACAAGACTAAGAAGATAGTAGCATAATAGCATTATAACCATACATTTTCTTGTGGTTTGACTTAATCTCACCATGCTTTTTGCATCCTGTGATATTCCAATTGTTGTGAATCAAACACCCAGATTGGCAGAAATCCTATGTTTTTAAATTCTCTGTTTGCACGTGCATTCCTATCCTATTCCTGTCTATTTCCTATCCCTGCATTGTTAGAATCCTCAAATTCAAACAAGCCCTTACTCAATTACTTCTATTACAGATATGTGTCAAAGAAAACCTTGTGTGGTTTGTCCTGCTCCTGTGGCGCTGTGTTCCACTCCAGCTCAGCTGCTCCAACGACGGAAGGGTTCACCACAAGAGGGATCCGCTCTCTAGACAGTCTTTCGCCACCTTAGATCTTCTTCCCCGCCGCCGGCAGCCACGGCAACTGCATTACCATCATCAACTGAGCAGATGACCTTGAGGACTACACGGGTCCGCAAGAGAGGTCGCACTCTTCCGTGTCTGCTTACATTATGCGTCGCTTAATATGATGACATGCTACATTATCGTCGTGTTCACCTATTAGACTCCGAGTCAGGTCCAAACTAATGCTGAAACTTGAGTTTTTAAATGGTTGTGGGGTACATATTGGGGCAGCAATCAGTACTATCTGTCTACTATCTGGTTAATCTCCGGTGTCTACTATGAATTTCATGTTGGGTGCAAACAAACATTAAAGGAGCCATTATCTGTATTTTTTAACTAAAGCTATTATCTGCCTGCTATCATTGGTTTTGGGTCTATCCACAGTTTGCTACCATCACTCTGGATTTGTGCATGCACTCCTTACATAATCTCACTATGTTTTATTCCTATGCATGCCAGTTATTGTACACAACGGAACTGATCATGTAGAGCAAAAGAGACGAGCCTTGCGTGGCAATAAAATTTCATACAGTCGTCGTTCCATGGTGGGCGCAAAGGCAGCCCCCCTCCACCCATTTCGGATTGTAATCAAGAGGAAGATAACTGTTATGAGGGGGATTGAGAAGGAGAAGACCACTCCTATTTACCCCATGAGGTCTTCGCTCTAACTTGGCATGTTGATGTTGGTAATATCATGTATATGGTGCCTTGCATTGCTTACTGTATACATTAAAGATGTCATCTGCTTAGTTTAGACATGCTTTGTGTCAATGCCATCTGTTTAGTTTCTTTATCGTATATGTGAATCATGTAATGCCATCTTGTCTAGCCAGGCATCATATATGTGAATTTTGCAATGCCACCCTGGTTAGCCAGTCATCTTATATGTGAATTATGTCATGCCATCATTTTTTTATTATGTGTTAAATTCGTCAACAATTTTAGTACATTCAATTACTCTTCCTGTGCATCAGCCATTTGGCACGGTCATGGAAAAATCTGGAGTGGAAACAAGGTCTTCAGAGCAGACAATGCTATCTGACGAAGCGCATGTCTTGCTGGTTACCGATAGCTCCTTAGAGGAGGATTCAGAGACAGATGACCAGTCATATCCCCCCCCCCCGAGGTGCATGCCCTAACTTGGCAGGGTTATGTTGCTCATATCGTGCGTATGGTATCTTGCATTGCTATGTCATTTGCTTAGTTTAGACATGCTTTGTGTGAATGCCACCTGTTTAGTGTCTAATTACCATATATGTGAATTATGCAATGCCATCTTGTTGCAAGACATTATATATGTGAATTATGCAATGTTATCTTGTTGCAAGGCATTATGTATGTGAATTATGCAATGCCATGTTGTTTAGGCAAGCGTCATATATGTGAATTATATCATGCCGTCCTTTTTTGTATTTCTTGTTGCTTTTGTCGACAATGTTTGTATATTCAACTCCTCTTCCTATGCATCAGCCATTTGAATTGGTGATGGAGAAATCTGGAGTGAAAACAAGGCCTTCAGAGCAGACAATGCTACCTGCTGAAGCAGATATCTTGCTGGTTACAGATAGCTCTTCAGAGGAGGATTCAGAGGCAGATGACCAGTCCTATTATCCCCCTGAGGTGTATGCTCAAACTTGGCAGGGTTATATTACTCATATAATGCATATGTTGTATTGTAATGCTTAGTTTTTACATCATATACACAATATTGAATGCCATCTCCTTAGTTGACACATCATATATCCGATTGCCCTCTGCTCACTTCCTTAGTATATAAATCATATATTTGAATTATGTCATCCCATGATGTTTACATACACAGCATGTATCTGAATTATGGCATGCCAACCCATTTTCTAAAGACATAATATAGTTATATCATCTCATCCTGTTTACATAGTCATCATATTTAAATTATGTCATTCTATCCGTGAATTATATCATGCCATCATGTTTCCATCGACGGCATATTTGTGATTTATGGCATGCCAACCACTTTAATAGACACATCGTATAGTTATATCATGTCATCCTGTTTACATGGTCATCATATTTTGAAGTTTGTCATTCTATCCTGTTTAGTTAGCCATCATACATGTGAAATTGTGTCATGCTATCCTGTTTAATTATCCATCATATATGTGAAATTATGTCCTGCTATTCTGTTTGCTTAGACAACATAAATGTGAATTATTTCATGCCCTATTTTCTTCCCTACTATCCATTGCACCTGTCTATCTTACAATGTCTATACATTCAATTACTTTTCTTGTTTATCAGCCATTTCAATCGGAGGGAGTGATGGCAGTATCTGTGGGAGTAAAAACACGGTCTTCAGAAAAGATCGTGCTACCTGTTGATGCAGATAGAACCACAGTTGTACTTGCCCAAGAACCAGCCCCACCACACAGAACCCACACTCATGTAGATTGTACCCCTACCCAGTTGGACAGAGAACCAGCTACACCCCTTCTAACCCCAACCCCAGCAGATAGACACCCAGTTCCCATTGACACAACACCGTCTCCACCACAGAGCACCCAAACACGAGCAGTTAGTAAGGCAACTGCAGTGCCCAAATCACGAGGACCACCACTCCGAACCCGAAGTCAACGCTTAAAGCAGAAGAGAATTGTTCTCAGGTCAGGTTCTGTAGCTATGGTTCATACTACTTTGCTCTTGCATCTCTGTATTTACTGATACCAACTAATTTCAAATTTGAAGGATGCAATTGAAACTCCAATGGCGCAACAGGTATGTTTTAAACCTGTTTCTTCAACGTGTTTGGTTGTTTGCTGTTGTAACTTGATCTATGTTGATTTCAGTTTCAATTGAATAAACAGTTATGTTCTCATGCCATGCACATTACAGGTGTTGTTATTGTTGTGTCGTTTCCCACACTTATATTCTATCTATGCTGCTTTGTCTTGAATAGATATGATTCGAACTATATCTATCTTGATTTGGCAACATAAACTAGAATGATATAGACCATACAGTGATCATACTACATAGATATATGTTTGTTTCATGTTGTTATCCTGTCCACCTTACTACTGAACTGGTTTACCAAAATGAGTTTCATATACTACATTGTAAACCTGAGATGTGTTTGTCTGTTTCTCTTTTAAAACGCGGATAAAATATTGGAGAAGAGTACCATGTTATGCAATGGTAAAGGAAGTAATGCAGATAAGGTTCAAGATAGTGAGACATCCCTGTTGGTCTCCAAGAAAGCTGCTAAAACTATATTGAAGACACTGAGACAACCCCATAGTCCTGTCTTGATGTAGTGTTCGAATTACTGGCTACCATTGCTGGCACCAGCTCTTCGAACTCATTGCCTGAATCAGTTCGGCTTCTTGAGTCTCAACTTCAAGTTGAAAGACATCGATCAGATGTTATGCGACAGGAAGCTGAATGACTGAGGAAGTCCCTGTAGAATTCAGATGCATACTTTCTGGTGCAACAGCAAGCGCTGGAGGACTTAAGCGCCAAACAAGAGAAACTTAATAAGCTTGCTAAGCATCTTGCCAGCATTATGGGTACCCAGGATATTGTTTCTTGAGCTCTTCTGAAGTGGTTTCAGTTCTGGACTTGTTTTGCTGCGGCGTTTATATGCTGCTGTGTTCCCTATATTTGCACTGGTGGCGAACTTTGATGCCCAGTGGATGTAATATGTGTAATAGCCGTGATAGCCTAGTGTAAGTTGCTTGCTTATTTATTTCCTTGTTGTCTTGTTTATTTGTTTGCTTGTAGTCAGTGCACTTCTTTTTCTGCGGTTTGCTAGTGACTGCAATAACCTATTTTTAAAAAACTAGGCCACAATAACCATGGGCTAATATTTACTGTAGTGACACTGGGCCTCCTACGGGCCGTAGAAACACTCGGCCTTCTACGGGCCGTAGAAACAATGGGCCTTCTATGGGCCGTAGAAACAATGGGCCTTCTACGGGCCGTATCATCAATGGGCCTTATATGTGTCGTATGATCGATTGGCCAAACATGGGCCAAACAGACCGCATTCTGGCTGTAAACGGGCTAGAGTTGGAATCGTCCGTTCATGGGCCGACCATAACGGGCCATCATTAATAGCCCGTATTTGATGACGCTATGAAAACGGCCCAATGTATTAACGGACCACAAACGGGCCGACTGTAACCACGGGCTGAATTTGGCCCACAAGCAGAAAATGACAGTAACGGGCCGTAAGTAAACTAATGCTGGAAATGAGCCCAAGAATAAATGGGCTCTGAGAAGGCCGAAAGATAACATGGGCTAGAGACGGCCCAACGGAATAACGGGCCGTTAATGGGTATAAAGTGGTACACTGTTCATTACGGGCCAGTTTCACCACGGGCCGTTAATGGATGTAAAGTGATACACTGTTCATTATGGGCCAGTTTCAGCACGAGCCGCTAATGGGCCAAGAGTTACAAAGGGCCTCATATGGGCCGAAAGACGTCATGGGCTATACATGGGCCAGAAGTGAAAATGGGATGGAATCTATTGGACGGCCCAGATGACGCTACTGGGCCTAATTTGGAGAGGGCGTAACGAGCCTTCGGTTAGCGGGCTGTAAATGGGCTGTATGCGAACAGACCGTTAATAGGCTTTCCATGGGCCGGCCCGCCAGCTTTTGACCAAGTCAAATGGGCCGACCTTTTCACAGGAATGGGCCACTGTTGGGCCGTGCCACGTGTCGATGTATCATAGGCGCCTTCTGTCCAGTGAGTGGATGACATCTGTCCCAACGATGAGCCGACACGTGTTTCCTCTAGCCAATGATGATTTTACACGTGGAAAATCCCCATTGGTCAGGGCTGTTAACGGGTTATCGGATCCAAAACCCGACCCGATAGCTTAACGGTGTTCTGATATGGTGGATGCCACGTGTCGGTCACCCTTGACGAAAGCACTTCTGTGAGGCGCGATTTATTGTCATGGAAGTGGACACTTCCGTGATGATAATTTTGGTAATGTCATGGAACACTTCTACGACAGCACAGGTATGACTATCTTGATTCTGTCATAAATTTGTCATGGATGTACATGCATGACAAAAACGTGACCTACTATGACAAACACGTATCATCACGGAAGTGTATTTTTTTTGTAGTGGCTCGTCCCCGACCGCCACTCATAAGGAAGACAATCAATCAATAAATCATGTTCCGACTTCATCACATAACGGTTCACCATACGTGCATGCTACAGGAATCACAAACTTTAACATAAGTATCTCTCAAATTCACATATACTCAACTAGCATGACTCTAATATTACCATCTTCATATCTCAAAAGAATCATCAAGTATCAAACTTCTCATAGTATTCAATGCACTTTATATGAAAGTTTTTATTATACCCATCTTGGATGTCTATCATATTAGGACTAATTTCATAACCAAAGCAAATTACCATGCTGTTATAAAGGACTCTCAAAATAATATAAGTGAATCATGAGAGATCAATAATTTCTATAAAATAAAACCACCACCGTGCTCTAAAAAGATATAAGTGAAGCACTAGAGCAAAATTATCTAGCTCAAAAGATATAAGTGAAGCACATAGAGTATTCTAATAAATTCTTATTCATGTGTACCTCTACCAAAAGGTGTGTAAAACAAGGATTATTGTGGTAAACTAAAAAGCAAAGACTCAAATCATACAAGACGCTCCAAGCAAAACACATATCATGTGGTGAATAAAAATATAGCCTCAAGTAAAGTTACCGATAGACGAAGACGAAAGAGGGGATGCCTTCCGGGGCATCCCCAAGCTTAGGCTTTTGGTTGTCCTTGAATTTTACCTTGGGGTGCCTTGGTAATCCCCAAGATTATCCACTCCTTATTCAAAATCCATCAAATCTTTACCCAAAAACTTGAAAACTTCACAACACAAAACTCAACAGAAAATCTCATGAGCTCCGTCAGTATAAGAAAACAAACCACCACTTTAAGGTACTGTAATCAACTCATTATTTATTTATATTGGTGTTAAACCTAATGTATTCCAACTTCTATATGGTTCATACCCCCTTATACTAGCCATAGATTCATCAAAATAAGCAAACAACACACGAAAAACAGAATCTGTGAAAAACAGAACAGTCTGTAGCAACCTGTAGGTTTCGAATACTTCTGTAACTCCAAAAATCCTGAAAAATTGGGAAATCCTAAATAATTTGTATATTGATGTACTGCAGTTGGAATCAGTATTTTATCCCTCTCTGGTAAAAAACTAAAATTATTCTCGTGAGCGCACATTTTCTGTTCTTTTCAGCAAGATCAAATAACAATCACCCAAGAAGATCCTAACGGCTTTACTTGGCACAAACACTAATTAAAACATATAAACACAATCATAACAGAGGATATATGATTTATTTATTACTAAACAGGAACAAAAAGAAAGGAACAAAAATAAAATTGGGTTGCCTCCCAACAAGCGCTATCGTTTAACGCCCCTAGCTAGGCATAAAAGCAAGGATAAATCTAGTATTGCCATCTTTGGTATGAAATTCTTAAATTGAACACTTATAACCCTTAGGAGTTTCTTTCTTTTTATTGATGATCAAACTCCTAGGCAAGAAATCAAGATAATCATTTGTAGCAAAAGGTTCCTTAATGATAGCGAAAAAATTGGGGTGAACACTTATTGATTTGATATCCGCATTCTCCTTACTAGAAGATTCACCCTTATTCTTAGGAACATACATAAACTGAGCAACTTTGGTAGGAGGAGGGTTTGAAGTGTTTCTCACGGCAGAAAAGGCAGACCCTAAGTTGGTAATAATATACTCAAGTTTATCAATTCTAGTGGAATCTTGATCTATCTTTTCATTAACTAAGGGTTCTTTTTCTCTCAAATTTTTTAGAGTAACTCCTACCTTAGATGCATATTGGGTAATTTGGTTGTGGATCTTTTTATCCAAATTCTTGATCAACTCTATAGTGGCAACTTTATTTTCAATAATTTCAAGCCTTTGCATCACACGTTCCAAAGTTAAAGTAGTTTCATTAACCAAAAGAGGTGGTGGGCCAAACAAATCTATCATAGCATTATAAGAATCAAAAGTATGGCTACCCAAGAAATTCCCTCCGGTAATGGTATCAAGAATATATCTGTTCCAAGGAGTGATGCCTACATAAAAATTGCGAAGAAGAGCGGAAGTAGATTGCTTCCTAGTGGATCTATTCTGAGCATTTCAAATTCTATACCAAGCATCTTTTAGATTTTCTCCCTCCCTTTGTTTAAAATTAAGAACTTCATTATCGGGAGTGTTAACATTCATAGGAGAACTAGCCATGAGGGAAGATAAACAATCTAACACACGGACACACAAGAGGCAAGCGAAAGAAGGCGAACGGAAAAAGGGTGAATGGAAAAGAGGCGAATAAAACGACACGGGTGAAGTGGGGGAGAGGAAAACGAGAGGCAAATGGCAAATAATGTAATGCGAGGGATAAGAGTTTGTGATGGGTACTTGGTATGTCTTGGCTTGAGTGTAGATCTCCCCGGCAACGGCTCCAGAAATCCTTCTTGTACCTCTTGAGCATGCGTTGGTTTTCCCTTGTATAGGAATGGGTGATGCATCAAAGTAGCATAAGTATTTCCCTTAGTTTTTGAGAACCAATGTATCAATCCAGTAGGAGACAACACACAAGTCGCCTAGTACCTGCACAAACAAATAAGAACCTTGCAACCAACACAATAAAGGTGCTCTCTGATGTTTTCAGGGTACGTAGGTATATATAGGAGGAAGAAGTAGGTCAGTGGAGCCACGAGGGGCCCACAAGGGTGGAGGGCGTGCCCAAGGGGGTAGGCACACCCCCTGCCTCGTGCCTTCCTCGTTGGTTGCTTGATGTCCACTCCAAGTCCTCTGGATCACGTTTGTTCCAAAAATCACGCTCCCGAAGGTTTCATTCTGTTTGGACTCCGTTTGATATTCTTTTTCTGCGAAACAATGAAATAGGCAAAAAAACAGCAATTTGGGCTGGGCCTCTGGTTAATAGGTTAGTCCCAAAAATAATATAAAAGTGTATAAATAAGCCCATCAAACATCCAAAACATAATATATAATAGCATGGAACAATCAAAAATTATAGATACGTTGGAGACGTATCATGGTGTTGATGTAGAAGCCCTCCGTGATCGAATCCCCCTCCGGCAGATCGCTGGAAAAGGTCCCCAGATGGGATCTCATGGGTACAGAAGGTTGCGATGGTGGAAAAGTGGTTTTGTGTCTCTCCTGGATGTTTTTAGGGTATAAGAGTATATATAGGCAAAGGAAGTAGGTCGGTGGAGCTACGAGGGGCCCACGAGGGTGGGGGGCGCGCGTGGCCCCCCTAGGCATGCCGCCCTACCTCGTGGCGCCTCGTTCCTTCCTTGACCTCCACTCCAAGTCTCGTGTATTGCGTTTGTTCCAAAAAAGATCCCCGTGAAGGTTTCATTCCGTTTGGATTCCGTTTGATATTCCTTTTCTGCGAAACACTGAAATAGGCAAAAAAATAGCAAGTGGCACTGGGCCTCTGGTTAATAGGTTAGTCCCAAAAATAAGATAAAAGTGCATATTAATGCCCATTAAACATCCAAAACAGATAATATAATAGCATGGAACAATCAAAATTATAGATACATTGGAGACGTGTCAGAGTTCATGTATTCACTAAGTGCTAATGCTTTGGTTCGGTACTCTATTAAAAGGAGGCCTTAATATCCCTTAGTTTACAATAGGACCCCGCTGTCACGGGAGGGTAGGACAAAAGATGCCATGCAAGTTATTTTTCATAAGCACGTATGACTATATTCAGAATACATGCCTACATTATATTGATGAATTGGAGCTAGTTCTGTGTCACCCTATGTTATAACTGTTGCATGATGAATGCCATCCGACATAATTATCCATCATTGATCCATTGCCTATGAGCTCGTTTCATATTGATCTTTCCTAAGTTACTTTTCTGTTCCGATTGTTACAAAACTACTACTGTTACTTTTGCCACTGTTACCGTTACGTCCATACTACTTTGCTACTAAATACTTTGCTACAGATATTAAGTCTTTCAGGTGTGGTTGAATTGACAACTCAGTTGCTAATACTCGAGGATATTCTTTGGCTCCCCTTGTGTCATTTCAATAAATTTGGGTTGAATACCCTACCCTCGAAAACTGTTGTGATCCCCTATACTTTTGGGTTATGACCATACATCCACGAGATCCTATTGCTCAAACTATGCCCATTGTTAAATATCAAGGAGAATAAGTCCCTCACCATGATCACATTCAAGAACAAGATCATCACCAAGAGCAAGAACAAGAAAGTGCAATCATTGACGATGAACCACAACAAATGCAACATGAAGAAGAAGATCTTCCACCACACATTAATGATCCATATGTTGAGGATGTGGATGATGGAAATGAAGTTGAACCTCATGAAACCCTAACATCCATGATGCCACGTGTGGCTGATCGTGTTGATGTTGATCAAATTCTTAACGGCATATCAGAAGGTAGAGTCACTCGTAAACAATTGACAAACTTTTGTGCTCACTTTTCGCTTGTCTAATGTTGAGCCACTCAAGGTACAAGATGTATTGATGGACAATGATTGGCCCGTTGCTATGCAAGAAGAGTTGAACAATTTTGAACGCAACAAAGTGTGGTCATTAGTCAAGAGACTACCTAAGTAACACAATGTCATTGGAACAAAATGGATTTTCAAGAACAAGCAAGATGAGAATGGGGTAATCATCCGCAACAAGGCAAGGTTAGTGGCACAAGGGTACTCACAAGTTGAAGGTTTGGACTTTGATGAGACCTTTGCTCCTGTTGCCCATATTGAATCTATTCACATCTTACTTGCCTATAGTACTTTCAATGGTTTTACATTACATTAAATGGATGTGAATAGTGCTTTTCTTAACAGTCCTCTACGAGAAGAATTATATGTATCACAATCACCTAGGTTCATTGATCACGATCACAAAGACTATGTGTATAAACTTCACAAGGCTTTGTATGGCCTCAAACAAGCACCTCGTGCTTGGCATGATCATCTTAAGAAGTTTCTACTCAATGATGGTTTTGTGAGACGGGTGATCGATCCCACTCTTTTTACTAAGAGGGAAAAGGGTGATTTGATCTTATGCCAAATTGTGCAAGTAGTTTGCGGCCTCCATGACCAAGACCTTTGAGATGTCACTCAATGTAGACTTGAAGTTCTTTCTTGGATTTCAAATTCAACAATTTCAAGAAGGAATTTTCTTGTCTCAAAGAAAATACCTCAAGGAGATTCTAGAGAAGTTTGACATGATAAATGCAAGCCCATGTAAGACACCCATGCCAACAAAACTTGTTCTCACTGAAGACACCAACGGTATTCCTTTTGACCCATCTCTTTACCGCTCTATGATTGGTTCACTGCTTTATCTTTGTGCATCTAGACCAAACATCATGTTAAGTGTAGGCATATGTGCAAGATTTCAAGCTTCCCCTAGGGAAAGGCATCATAAGGAGGTTAAGCATATTCTTAGATACCTTGTTCACACCCCAAAGTTGGGTCTATCGTACCCCAATGATGCAAAGTTTGATCTCATTGGGTACACGGATGCGGATTAGGCTGGTGACAAAGTGGGATGAGAGTTTACCTCAGGTGCATGTCAATTTCTTGGACAATCCTTGGTAAGTTGGTCCTCAAAGAAACAAAATTGTGTATCTCTCTCCACCGCCGAAGAAGAATACATTGCAACCACAAGTTGTGCAACTCAATTGCTGTGGATGAGGCAAACTTTGAAGGATTATGGTATCACCTATAGACATGTGCCTCTTCTATGCGATAATGAAAGTGCCATCAAGATTGCCGAGAATCCCATTGATCATCCTCACACCAAGCACATTGATACTAGGTATCACTTCTTGATAGACCATGTGCAAAAGGGTGACATTGATATTGCTCATGTTGGTACAGATATGCAACTTGCCGATATTTTCACCAAACCATTGGATGAGGCAAGGTTTTGTCAACTTAGGCGTGAACGTGGTATCTTGGAGCTTGATAACATTATGTGAAATCTTGTACCCATGCATGCATTTACTTTATGTCTTGTCTTGATGCAGGCATGTATTTAGGGGGAGACATTCAACTCATGAGTTCTCTCACCCTATATGATGCACAAATAAACCAAACACTCTCAAAGTCACTATGTCATCACTATGTGACCATAGTACTTTACATGATGGGGTTGTGGCAATGGGCTCAAGGTTCTTATCCTTGCAGCACCATACCACAGTTACTCAAACATGGTGGCCTAGGCCACCGCCCAATGCAAGAGCAGTTTACCTAGTTTATCTTGGGTCATCATTTCTTTTCAATAAGATCATGTTCTTTGTTCTCTATATGCCACATCTCATAACCAAAACACTATTTGCGTGTCTGGCTAAAAATGATGCGTTTCCATCTCTATCTATCTGTTTGCATTCATCTTATGTATATATTTATATATATTCGGATCTGATATCTGTCTAAGGCTCATTCAAAATTCGGTCATCGCTATCATTTTGAAACCGGATTTCTGACATGTGTTGGACGTCCGGTGAATCACAGCCGATCGGTCGTACAACATCACTCAGATGTACGGTTGCTGTACAACCTACCCATCGATCCTCAATAGTCATCCCAGGTCTCAGACGTCTGAGGTTTTCTGGTCGTCTGTTCCCTGTCTAGTCTGTCGCATCCATCAGCTTCCGGATGCCCGACATCTATCGGTCGTCTGGTAAAATCTACAACCCATATAAAAATGGGGAAGGGGATTGACCGGGCCGTCACCCTAACTCTTCTCCTCTCCCCATCCTTTCCCCTGTCCGCCACCGCGCTGTCTGGGTGCGGCTTCGTCACGCCGCCACTGGGGGGCCGCGCTGTTGCCGGAGATCTTCGCCGCCAGGAGGGACATCCATCGATCTGGTTCTCTTCCTCCTCGATTCGGCCCGGTACCTCCTCTGTCCATCCTATTTGGCCTCCTCCCATCATTTGTTCTTGAACATTGTGGTGATCCCCTTTTCACTCGTGGATGACGCTATAGGTGTAGTTGACCAAGCAATGCCAAAAATCAAGCACACCGCTCACAAAAACACCGGGGGCTCATTGGCTCGCGGTAATATTTTGGCCATATTCATATCCGTGTGGTCTACCCTCCCCTCAATTCCTTGTTTCCTTGTTGTAATTAGTATCCCCTATTCATGCTATTTTTCAGTGTCCCATCATGGTGGCTGGGATGACTCTCAAGAGCGTCTTCGTCCACGCAAGCAGGCTCAGAAACAGTCTGTCTATGATGGTACTACTTCACTTGAAGGGTCTGACTTTGAAGAGGAGATGGAATATGAAGAATGGGTAGATTATGTTGATGTTTGGGCAAATGTTCCAAAGCCTGGAACACATAAGCCCTCCTACATGCCTCCTCCACCTTCGAATCAGCCTCCCGGTGATGCTCGTCGCATTTATTTTGAGCCTCCTCCCTCTCTAGGTCATGAGATCAAGGATTTCACTTTAGTTTCCAAACCTGCCTACCTTAAGTTTCATCGTGATGTTGACCAGTTCTCCATTGAGCATGACTCAATGGATTCTCGTTTTCATACACATGTTCAGACACACATTTTCGCAACTGTCATCATTCCTAAGGGTCTGTCAGTTCATCACTATGTTGACTTAGAGCATATCTGTTCTCACCCCGTGAAATATCTGGGAGCCATTTGATGTCGCTTGAAGCTACGTTGGTATTTTCCCAAAGAGGAAGGGATGATGCAGCATAGCGGCTGTAGGTATTTCCCTCTGATATGAAACCAAGGTTATTGAACCAGTAGGATAACCAAGCAACACAACGTAAACAACCCATGCACACAGATAACAAATCCGCGCAACCCGACGTGTTAAAGGGGTTGTCAATCCCTTTCGGGATATGGCGCCTCAAGTGGCAAATAGACGCGAGATAAATTTGTAGTAAATTGCTAGATCGAGTGCAAAATAAAATAAACAAAGAAAAAATGCATCAAGGTATTTTTGGTTTAATAGATCTGAAAATAAATGCAAGAGAAAAGTAGATTGCAAAGGCAAATATATGAGAAAGAAGAACTGGGGGCCGTAGGTTTCACTAGTGGCTTCTCTCGAGAAAAATAGCAAACAGTGGGTAAACAAATTACTGTTGGGCAATTGATAGAACTTCAAATAATTATGACAATATCCAGGAATGATCATTATATATGCATCACATCCAAGATGAGTAGACCGACTCCTGCATGTATCTACTACTATTACTCGACACATCGACCGCTATCCAGCATGCATCTAGTGTATTAAGTTCATGGAGAAACGGAGTAATGCAATAAGAACGATGACATGATGTAGACAAGATCTATCTATGTAGAGATAGACCCCATCGTTTTATCCTTAGTAGCAACGATACATACGTGTCGTTTCCATTTCTGTCACTGGGATCAAGCACCGTAAGATCGAACCCACTACAAAGCACCTGTTCCCATTGCAAGATAAATAGATCAAGTTGGCCAAACAAAACCCAAATATCGGAGAAGAAATAGGAGGCTATAAGCAATCATGCATATAAGAGATCAAAGAAACTCAAATAACTTTCATGGATATAAAAAGATATAACTGATCATAAACTCAAAGTTCATCAGATCCCAACGAACACACCGAAAAAGAGTTACACCATATGGATCTCCAAGAGACCATTGTATTGAGAATTCAGCGAGAGAGAGGAAGCCATCTAGCTACTAACTACAGACCCAAAGGTCTACAAAGGACTACTCACGCATCATCAAAGAGGCACCAATGGAGGTGGTGAACCCCATTCGAGATGGTGTCTAGATTGGATCTGCTAGTTTTGAACTCTGTGGCGGATGGATGAATATTTTGTCGCCCCCTCTAGGGTTTCTAGAATATTGGGGGTATTTTTAGAGCAAATGGGCGGTCCCGGGGGCACCCGAGGTGGGAAAAACCCACCAGGGCGCGCTTGGGCCTCCTGGCGCGCCCTGGTGGGTTGTGCCCCCTTGGGGCACCCCCAGGCACAGCCAGTGCCCATTGTGTTCCTTCTGGCCCATAAAAATTCTCCTTAAAGTTTTGGGGCATTTAGACTCCGTCTGATATTGATTTTCTGCGATGTAAAAAACATGGAAAAAACAACAACTGGCACTTGGCACTATGTCAATAGGTTAGTACCAAACAATGATATAAAATGACTATAAATGATTGTAAAACATCCAAGATTGATAATATAACAGCATGGAACAATAAAAAAATTATAGATACGTTGGAGACGTATCAGCATCCCCAAGCTTAACACTTACTCGTCCTCGAGTAGGGAAGTGATAAAAACAGAATTTTTGATATGGAATGCTGCCTAACATGTCATATCATATTTCTTTCTTTATAGCATGGACATTTCGACTTTTATATTGTTCAAAGCAATAGTCTAGTTTTTACATGATAATTTAAAAACTCAAGCATATTAACAAGCAACCATGTCTTTCAAAATATCAACACTAAAATAAGCTATCCATAGCCGTGTAACATCCCAATTTTCAATTTGGATGTTAATCATTACGTCATCATATGCATCCATGCTTTTTGCATTTTGAATTTGGTTTATTTGGTCATTTTGATCCAAAAAGACCTTAAGCAACTCAAGGACCAATGGAGAGAATTGGAGGTTTTCACAAAAATCCATTTTTGAATTTTCCAAAATTGGTAAGTTGGATCAAAGTGATTTTTTATTTGAAATTATTTTTCCAATTATTTCAAAATAAAAGAAATAATGAGAGAAGATAATATGACTTCTTCAAAATAGAGGAAATAATGGAAATTTAATTTTGAATAAAAACAAATATTTTATTTGAATTTTATGTGATATTTTATTCGGTTAAATTAGGAAAAAATTGCATTTTTGGAAATTCCATTTTAGCCCCAAAAAATGTTCACATGGTCCTAAATATTAGTAGAGGGCCATGATTTTTTTTTGGATTTTAGGATTTTTATTTATTTTATTTTGGATTTTTCTTTTTCTATGAAATTATTATTAAAAAAATTCCCTTTCGGACCGAACTGGGCCGAAGCCCAGCCGGCCAGTAGCCGCCGCCGGCTTCCCCATGCGCCGCTGCATGACCGAGCCGGAGTCCCGGCCGGACTCCGCCTCCGCCTCGACCCCTCCCCAAGCCGGCTCTTCCCGCCCTTTAAATGCCGCCGCCACCCCCCTCTCTTCTCAAACCGCCGCGCCGCCGCCCCAAGCTGACCGCGTCGCTGCCGCTGAACGTCGCCGCCGCGCCGCACCACCGCCCAAGCTGCCGCACCGCACCGTCGCATCCCGTCATCCGCGCTGCCGCTAGCCATCACTGGAGCCGCCGTCCCGCCTCGCCAGATTACGCTACCACCGCCGATTTTCTTTCCCCCGAACCAGTATAAACAGATTAGACCCGACCGCTTATTTTTATTTTTTGGTTTTATTTATTAGATAGTTTTATTATTTAGGTTTTGTTAAATAGTGAACGTTCACCCGTTTAGATCTGTTAACGAATGAATTCGTTCGTTAGTTTCTGTTAGCGGACGTTCGTCCGATAGATTTTTATTTTTAGTTTTATGTTCAGACAGGGACCTCTCCGTGAATAGTTTTCTTATAGATTTGTCCCTGATCTTCAAACCTTCACTACTTTTTGTTTGTTTATCCAAATCCAGTGAAACCAATGCCAAAATCTTTGTCTTGTTCCCCTCTGTCTAGATAACCATCTTGAACATGATTTTGGAAATTAAAAAATTGGTTTCAAGCAGATTTGAATTTTAACTTCTCTTGATCATAGTTTGAGTTTCGTAACTCCATTTCGATTGATTCTTTTTGCAAATCAAAGCTCTTCACTTGAACTTTCTGTTTAGATTTTTCTTTTGGGTTTTAACTTTGCTTATTATGCTTGAGGGCTTATGTATGCTATTGTTTGTTCACGATAGAGTTTCCGAAGTGCGAGGCTTACTACTACGAATCACTAGGGTTTTCCGATCGTCAGCAAGGCAAGTAACACTTTGATCATATCCCTTTATTACCCAGTTTTTTATGCATTAGTTTCAACCCCAAACATTGCATGAGTAGAATTTTGATGACATGTGGGTATTGGGAAGTAGTTGATGAGGTAGGAACCTATTGTCTTATATTCAAACCCTGGGTGTTACTACATTATGATTACATTCCTTTGCTATGCTCGTAGACATGGATTGGTTTGTGAGATTCATGAAAGATGTGAGAGTTATTTCATAACTAAGGGAAATTTAAGGTGGCTACTTTAATACACATCTGGGTGGATTGGTTGCGGGCACCTGGAGCAATCCAGTGTTGTCCTAGGATATCCCGGAGTACCCGTGTGATCATCCTATGGTTTGCCACCCAAGCTCAAAGGGATCATAAGATTATTCATGCTAGAAACTTCCGTGTGCAGCCACAAGCCATTATGGGATCTGGCATAGTTGAGTATGTTATGTGACCTCTTTCAGTGGTAGGATAGTAGATATAGGGGAAAGTAGGTGGTACTGTCTAGCCAGAGTAAAGAGTTAATGCTTCAGAAAGACCGTGTCTCGGTCATCCGTTTCTCAAACATCATGTAGTGCGAGAAATCCAACGAAGGAAATTGAGTCTTGTGGGGAAAAGTGCGCAAACCTCTGCAGAGTGTATAAACTAAACATCTTGAGTATCTGGTACTTGAATTATAATGTTGATCTCATCACTTTATTTAATGAATTTGTTGGGTTATAATTATTATTTTGGGATTGGGTTGGAGGAACCTTCTCAATAATGACTTAAAATTTGGAGTTAAATAAAATATATTCCTTTATTGTCGGGAAAAATTAGCTTTATCCAAATGTTAACCGTAGAGCCTCCACCAGCCAAATATGCATGTAGGGGTAGCTACTATTTATTCATTGCTCTATGGTGTTATTCTGCCAGCATATTCCATGTGCTGAGCTACACGGCTGCAACGTATCATGTTGCAGAATTTTCAGACGAAGAGTAAGGTGCGATAGGTCGTTGTCATGCACTCAGTATTGCCGTGGAGTTGGATGGACTCATTTATCTTCTAAGCTTCTGCAGTTATCTTATTTAGATGACCTTCAGCCATATTATTGTAATAAGTACTCTTTTTGAGACACTTGTGTAATAAGTGTGTGATTGAACTCTGTAATAAATCCTCGAGTACTGTGTGTGTCAGCAATACTGATCTAGGGATGACACATAAGCACAGAGACTACAGTCCATTGGGATCGGGTCGCTACAAGATGGTATCAGAGCACACACTGACTGTAGGACATGACCACTAGGAAAAGCCACAGGATACTATTCTCTACTTATTTCTAACTCTTCTCCATTTCTACTCTATAGATGGCGGACCCAAGGAACAAGTTCACTCAACCAGATGATGACACACCTTTCGGACGACACTTGAAGGAAGTCACTAGGTACCTAAACATCGGCATACCAAGCTTCACCAGGACCTACACCGCCTTTTTACCAGAAGAGGAGAGTTGGATGATTCAAGTTCGTGTTCTAGGAAGAACATTCATGCCAGTTACCAAGCCCATCGAGTTTTCCTTTGATGCCCCAACCTGGAGTCTAGGGAAGAGTATGGCCGCCCACATCTCCATTGGACGCATCAACGAGGTGTACAACAAGGATCTTAATGACACCATCTACCAGATATGTGGACGCCTAGATGAGCAATGGGAGATGATTCGCACCAGGAAGGATAGATCCATTGCAGCCTACATACAGGAGTTGAACCAGCACATTCGACGCTACGAGAACCAGATGTGTGCCAACATGATAGACAGGATGAAGGTGATGACCCGGAACATGGAGCTGGAGGAAGAACTCATGTCTACACGCGATGGATATGAAGAAGAAATTGATGTACTACTGGAGAAGAATGAAGACTTGAAGAAGAAGCTAGGAATATCCATGGGGGATCCTGAACCTGGATTGGACATTCGATCAGAAGATTACATCATACTAGACAACACAGACTCTAACCCCGACAGTGATGATGATTATGAAGGCCAAGCTGGAGCAGATATTATGGAGTCTTCCACCGATCAAAATTTCTAGTCGACCACCATATTACCACTATCAGATGTGGGGTTCCGGCAAACCCTTAAGGTTCGAACACTGGGGTGCGCGCGAAGTCTTTCCCTCCTACCGGTCTACACTCTTGCTCGCTAAGATCTTGCGGATGAACTCGACGAACTCGCAACACAGAAAGACATGGGGTTTATACTGGTTCGGGCCACCGTTGTGGTGTAATATCCTACTCTAGTGTGGTGGTGGTGGATTGCCTCTTGGGCTGATGATGAACAATACAAGGGAAGAACAACCTCCTGAGGTTGAGGTGTTCTTGTGCTTTTGGACTTGTGTGTATCTCTGGGTCCGATCAGCCCTCTCCTACTATGGTGGCTAGCTCTACTTATACAGGCCCTGGTCCTCTTCCAAAATATTGAGCGGGAAGGGAGCCAACAATGGCGGGCTAATTCGAAGGGGGACAGCTAGTACAAGCTATCCTGACAAAAGCGGTCTTCGCCTGCGAAAAGCTCTAGTGGTGACGCCGTCTTGGGCTCCACGATGACCTCCGTCTTGCAGTCCATGGTCTTGGTCTTGTTGCACCGGAATGGCAACCTTTGCCTGATGCCTCGGTAATCCGCGGCTGCGCTTACCCCCTTTGCACCAAAGAGGAAACAAGGACGATGCGTGCGCTGGCGCCCGCCTGGTATCGATCGTCATGGCTCACGTCACGAGAGCCTCATGAGGTTCGCCTCGCCTTGATATCTCCGCCCCTCGCGAGCCTGCCTAACTCGGCCGCTCGGGAGGAGGTCTTGTGTCGTCCGCCATGCGAGGCTTGGACCCTCGCGAGGGTCTTGGATGCTTTGTTGATGAAGATGGGCCGTAGGCCTGCTGGCTCCGCCACGCCGCGGGCCGCAGGCAGGCAAGTCTAGGGACCCCCGTTCCCAGAACGCCGATAGTAGCCCCCGGGCCCAAGGTGCGCGCGGGCTTGGCTTCGCGGCGAAGCCAAGGGTCAAGTTCGGAGCACCGCGGGCCCTAAAAGCCTGCGGCCTCGGTTGACGCATGGTGGTTGATTGGATGTGGGCATATCGGCTTCCCCATGTTGCCTCGGCAACTGCTTGACCTGACAAAAGGCTGGCACGGGCGGCACTTGCCTTCATTGCTTCTTCCTTGCCTCACTCCAGATCCCCTTTCTCGCTCTTCGCCGCCGCTACCTACAGATCTGCTTCGGCCTTGCTCTGCATCTGCCGCCCATGGCGCCACGCAAGGTCAAGACTTCCTCGGCTCTGGCTTGGTACGAGCCCGCTCTTGAGGCCCCCACTGTAACAGAGAAGAGCCTTGCCTCCGTGCGCCTGCTGATGGCGGGAGAGAGCAACGAGTGGGGGAAGACAGAGCTCCGGCTTGCCTCCGACGAGCCAGAGCCTGAGGGGAGCACCTTCTTTCCCTTCTTTTCGAGCAGCGTTGCCGTGGGTTGGTTCCTCCCTTCTCTGATTTCTTTTATGAAGTCCCCGACCACTATGGGCTGCAAGCGTTGCATCTCCATCCCAACTCTGTCCTCCTCCTGTCCATCTTTGCCTACTACTGTGAGGTGTACCTGGGCATGATGCCGTCCGTGGCGCTCCTGCGCCATTTCTTCTTCCTCCATGTCAGCGAGGGTCACATCTCTGGATGCGCCAACTTCGTTGCCTCCAGCAAGGCCAACTCGATCTCGAGCACCGGGAAGAGGGCCGACAACATTCGATCCAAATGGGTCATGGTGGACGCCAAGCTCGCCCATTCGCGCCTGGTGTTTCCGACGGAGGCGCCCCGACAAGGCAAGGAGTGGCCCAGGGCGGAGCTTGTCGACGAGCGGGCATCGTCATTGTTGGGGTAGATGATGACTGACCTGAAGCCGGGCAATGCGAGGGCGACCAAAATAATGGGAGCGATGCTCCTAAGGGAGTTCTTGACGCTGCGGGTTGCCCCACTCCAGGCGCGCGCGTGCCCCTTCTGGGAGCTTGAAGGAGGGGAAAACAAGGCCCGCCTGAGGCCGAAGGACCTGCCTGACGACGAACTGGACGCCGTCCTACGTCTCATAGTCGGAGACAACCAGGAGTACCTGCCTAGCGCCTTCATTCCCCTGTTTCAACGTAGGGACCGGGAGGAATTCATCACCTCCAGGCCGACTTTTGATGCGCGCGGGCTGGTGCCGCCGGTGTTTTCGGGAGCTCCTACGGTGCAGAAACCGGTGGAGGTGTCTTCTGGCGAGTCCCGTGGAGAGGGGGAAGAGGAGGTGGACTCGGAGGATACCCCGGAAGAGGTGGGGGAGACCTCCCCTCCGAGCAAGGCCGAGATTCTCCACGCTCTTCCTGATGATGCCGAGGCCGACGCCTACCAAGGAGGGAAGGAGCAACCCCTCGTCCCGACAAAGGGTATGTCATCGCTGGTGGACCGTGGTGCCGCCTCCACCCCAACACCTCCTGGGGCTGGATCCGGTTCTGCCTCCGCACCGCATGGCGCCGCCGGAGCTCAAACGCCTGCCCCTCAGGCCCCGATGCTGTCAGGCCTCAAGCTTCACAAGCGAAAGGTTGAGTACTTCGTGGTGGACCGGTAGGTGTCTCGAACTTCGCTTTGTCCCTACTAGTACTTGTTATTTCCTGACGCTCGCCTTTGGTTGATCAGGCCGACATCTTCGGCGAAGAAGAGGAAGGAGGGTACGGTGGCTATGCCTCCCTCCACAGAGCAAGGAGGCAACATCTCCCGTGTCTCCCCAGCCCGGTCATCCTCGCGGGGCCAAGAGGAGCATCGCTGCGTGGAGCCAGCCCCCATGGCTCCGCTGGCTCCGGAGGTGCCGGTACTTGGCGCGGCTGATGAGGTCCCAGCTGCTCCGGAACCCGCGGTCTCCCAAGCCATGGTGATGATGTCGCTTCCTCCTACTACTGCATCTCCACTTCCTGGTCCTTCTACTCCTGCTGCCGTCTTGGAGCGTGCCCTTTCAGAGATGACCCAACTGCAGGCGGATCTCCTGAGCGCTGACCCACGCCTGGTGGCCAGGCCTCTGGAGTTGGCCTCCGGCTGGCTTCATTCTGACCCGACGGTATGCGCGGCGCTGGGCCAGGCTGTTGTGGCTTCCGAGAGGGAGAAGCAAGGAGCCGCCGGCACTGCAGCTGATCGTGAGGCGGCGCTGAAAGACGCCAAGGCCACCCGTGACCGCTGCCAAGTGCTGGAGGGCGAGGTGCAGAGCCTGCGCGGCAAGCAGCCGAAGAGGTACGCCGCCGCCAAGCAGAGGGGAAGGAGATCAAGGCCCGGGAGGAAGTCGTCAAGAACCGTGATGCTGAGCTGGCGGAGCTGGGGAAGAAGCAGGCTGCAGAGCACAACTGGTTGGAAGAGTTGGAGCAAAAGATGGGGGCGAGGGAGGCCGATCTTGATGCCAGGGCGCGAGTCCTGGCCGAAGACCGTGTGGCCTTCGCCGATCTCGAGAAGAGATCTTGCAAGGCGCTGAGGACGCTCTACGAGCATGGCCTGGAGAAGCCGCTGGACACTGACGAGGATGGCCCCGCCCAGCTGCTTCCTCTGATGGTGAAGTCGCTTGAGGAGGTCCTTGAGGGCCTCGGTCCCATGGCGGAGGGAGAAGCTCACGTTCTGTCTTCAACCGCACTGACTCGCGTCCTCAGCCATCTGCACCTCCATGACCCCAACGCCCGCATTGACGAGCTGCTGGAGCCTGTGGATGAAGATCTCTGCGAAGCCGCCGCCGCAGCTGTTGAAGGTCAAGTGGAGGCTTTGCTGGGGAAGTTCCGCGACTTTGTCTCCGATCCTCTGTCTGGCGATGCCGCGGATCCTGCGGCTGGTGGTGAAGGTGAGAACATCGTCGCCCACGAGGGATCACCTTCCACAGGCGACGGCGACATCCAGGGGTGACCTACGGTTATTCTTCTTGTTTCATTCATGCGTCATACATCAAGCCTCGTGGAGGCGTTTAGACTTTTCATTTGGTATTGTGAGAACAATATGCTTGTAATATTTGCGTCGAGATTTTGCATTTCCCTTCCTATTTGCTTTGTTCTACGTCGGCAGAGCCCGACCCCGCGCATACCTCAACAACCATTGGGCCGACCGGAGACCAGGACGGTCCAAGGAGTGAGGGGCTACGTAACCAGTTAGACTCCTGAGTCGCGATGCTCAGGAGTCCCCCTTGACCTGCGAAAAACATATAGGGAGAGTTCGTGAGGATAGATTAATGTTCTACGTCGGCAGATCCCGGCCCCGCGCGTACCTCAACCGCCATTGGGCCGACCGGAGACCAGGACGGACCAAGGAGTGAGGGGCTACGTGACCAGTTAGGCTCCTGAGTCACGATGCTCAGGACTCCCCCTTGATGTTCAAACAATTTCCATACCTTCCCTCGCCGAGGCCACGGGAGGGGCGCGTGACACCCAGGTCCGGGGGACCTGGTTGGGTGGCATGCGCTTGGGCATGACCCGAGCGTAGTCCCTGTGCCCAGCCCCCTCGCACAACTCTCTTGAGGGGAGGCGTCGTGGTGAGGCTGGGCGCTGAGCTCTGGGTTCCCTGAGGTTGGTACGACCGTGGGGTCGCCCTCAGTTGTTTATCACCAGCGCAGAGCATAGTGCTTCTGCTTATGCACGGGCATAGCCGCTCCTTGGCAGTGTCGACAGCCAGCACGGAGCATGGATCTTCCACTTGGGTGTGGGATGGGGCCCCCCCTCTGGGAGGAGCCCCCGGGGTGTGTACAGCCCCGCCCTGACACGTGGCTTGCACGGCAGGGCTGCAAGGTGTATCTGGGCACTCGTGAGCCAGCGCCGGACTCACGAGGCCCTACCTCAAGGCAGGTTGCGCCTAGTCTTGAGTCTTGGTGACTGTATGTCCCTGCAAGGCGGTTAGATGCAAGCACTCTATGTCCTCAGGTCCCAGCCCTCGAGCGAGCTCAGCCGCCACTGGTATGCCAGGTCGTGATGCCATGGTCAAGGCCAGGGGGTGAGGGCTGGAGAGCCTGTAAGAGCTCCTGAGTTGCGATGCTCAGGAGCCCCCCTTTTAACGTGCAAGAGAATTGCATAGGGTGAACGGACCCGTGGTGGGCGGTGATCGAGCAGGCGATAGCAGTTGGCAGGTTAAGCATGAAGAGCAGACCGACTTGGGTAAATGCAGGAAGATACATGCCATCGAGTCCAGCCCGAGCGGCGTGGGGATGATGCAGCCCGAGGGGTGCCCCCAACAAGGTAAGCTAAAGACATAAGCAAAAGGGATACATGCCACAGGGACGGACCCATGTGGCCTGGGAATAATGCAGCCCGAGGGGCACTCCCAGCTTAAATGAACTTGGAAGATGTCACCTGGTCCTATAGATGAAGTAGAGTTGGTGCAGCTGAAGCCACGCGTTGAAGGAATGGCTCCTCATGAGCCACCGGGACCCTAAGCCTCGGGAGGCTTTGGGGGCTCAGGAGGTTTCCTGAAGACTGTCTCCATCTCTTCTAGGACGGCGTGGTACCTGGCCTCCTGAGCCGCCAGTACACGCCGCAGGTTGCGTTGGTAAGCCGACGCCACGCTCGGCAATCCGAAGGGCATGTGAACGTAGTTGTGTGGTGGGCCCTCGCAATGACCCGCACTTGAAGGCCATAAGCGCTCCTGAGATGCAGCCCTGTTGAGCCCTGGGATGTCGATGCAGACGCGCAGCCCGGCATCCTCGCTTGGATGGGGGGCTGCGCCTTGTGAGCGGCTGTGGCCACGCATGGCTCTTGCTTTTTGCAGTTCCTGGGTGGTCTTGGTGATGAACTCCTGGGTGGTGGGCACTCCTTGCCCTGTGCTCTCCTGAGGAAAGTGTGCCGTGAAGCACGCTTCCAAGTGGTGCCCAAGCGCCTCCCTCGTTAGGTTGGCAAGGTCTGAGGCTCTCCAGGAGAGAGCCCCCAAGTCCTGCCTGAGGAGGGCGCCGAGCGCGCTTTCCTATGCGTCGGAGGGAGGAGCCCCTGGAGCGGGTGCTGATCCTGACGAGGCTCCTGACGTGATGCCATCTTCTTGGGGTCCTGTGCGGCGCGACAACTTCTTCTTGGGGATGGTCTCCGGAGGACCTTCACTTCTGCTGTCAGGGTTGTCGATTGCTGCGGCTTGGAAGGCGCGCTCAAGGGAGCACACCGCATCCCTTTCTTCACATGGGACCGTGATGATTCCCCCACTTCCTGGCATCTCGAGAACGTTGTAGCCGTGGTGAGTGACTGCCATGAACTTGTCCAGGGCTGGATACCCGAGGATGGCATTGTACAACAGGCGGATGTGCGCGACGTCGAAGTCAATGAGCTCGGTGCGGTAGTTCCTGCGCTCCCCGAAGGTGACAAGCACGCGGACTTGCCCTATCGGTGTGGTGGAACCGTCAATCACTCCTAAGAAAGGCTTGGTGGGTTGGAGCTCTTCATATGGCACTTGGAGGTTGTCGAACGTGTCGACGGACAGCACGTTGAGCCCTGCGCCGCCGTCGATGAGAGTCTTGGTGACCTGCACATTGCTGATGATTGGGGAACACAGCATAGGCAGGGTGCCAGTAGTGGCTGCGCACTTGAGCTGATCTGCCGAGTCAAAGGTGATGGCGCATTGGGACCACCTGAGCGGGCGCGTAGCCTCGAGCTTGGGGAGCACCGCGTTCACCTCGCGAGCGAACTGTTTGAATATGCGCTAAGAGGCGGGGGCCTGAGCACCGCCGAAGATGCAAGCGATCGCACGCGGCTCCTGGAAGGCCCCAGCCCCCTCGTCCTGGTGGTGGTGGTCGTTCCTTCTCGGTGGCGGCAACGGGGGAAGACAGGCGTTGCCCTGGGGGCGATCCTCACGAGGCCGGTCCCTTCAGGCGCCCTCGCGAGGTCCTGCCAGCGGTCCTCATGAGGCCGGTCGCGCCACTCCTAGCGCGGGGCATGGTCGTCCCAGCGTCCGCCAACGCGTCCTCCTCCACGGCCGTAGCCCCGGTCGTTGCGCTCGGGGCGTCGACCGAAGCGTCCTTCCCGTATGGCTCTGAGCTCATGACAGTCACTGGTGTTGTGGGTGTTCAGGTTGTGGAAGACGCAGAACGGACGGCCGTTCTTGGATAACTCGGGCTAATCTCTGCCTCGCTTGGTGGCGGGCTCCACTACGAGCACTACTGCCTCTTTGCGCTTCACGTCCTTGGCCTTGGCCTTCTTCTCCTCCACTCCTGCAGCTCGCAGCTCAAGGAGAGAGAGGCGCCCCTTGATAACCCACAAGTATAGGGGATCGCAACAGTTTTCGAGGGTAGAGTATTCAACCCAAATTTATTGATTCGACACAAGGGGAGCCAAAGAATATTCTCAAGTATTAGCAGCTGAGTTGTCAATTCAACCACACCTGGAAACTTAATATCTGCAGCAAAGTATTTAGTAGCAAAGTAATATGATAGTAGTGATAACGGTAACAAAAGGTAATAGTAGTAAAAGCAATGTTTTTGGTATTTTGTAGTGATGATAGCAATAGAAACGGGAAAGTAAATAAGCGAAGAACAATATATGGAAAGCTCATAGGCAATGGATCGGTGATGGAGAATTATGCCGGATGCGGTTCATCATGTAACAGTCATAACCTAGGGTGACACAGAACTAGCTCTGGTTCATTGATATAATGTAGGCATGTATTCCGAACATAGTCATACGTGCTTATGGAAAAGAACTTGCATGACATCTTTTGTCCTACCCTCCCGTGGCAGCGGGGTCCTTACGGAAACTAAGGGATATTAAGGCCTCCTTTTAATAGAGAACCGGAACAAAGCATTAACACATGGTGAATACATGAACTCCTCAAACTACGGTCATCACCGGTAAGTATCCCGATTATTGTCACTTCGGGGTTAACGGATCATAACACATAATAGGTGACTATAGACTTGCAAGATAGGATCACGAACACTCATATATTGATGAAAACATAATAGGTTCAGATCTGAAATCATGGCACTGGGGCCCTAGTGACAAGCATTAAGCATAGCAAAGTCATAGCAACATCAATCTCAGAACATAGAAGACACTAGGGATCAAATCCTAACAAAACTAACTCGATTACATGATAGATCCCATCCAACCCATCACGGTCCATCAAGCCTACGATGGAATTACTCAAGCACGGCGGTGAGCATCATGAAATTGGTGATGGAGGATGGTTGATGATGACGATGGCGACGGATTTCCCTCTCCGGAGCCCCGAACGGACTCTAGATCAGCCCTCCCGAGAGATTTTAGGGCTTGGTAGCGGCTCCATATCGTAAAACGCGATGATTTCTTCTCTCTGATTTTTTTGTCCCCGAAACTCAATATATGGAGGTGGAGTTGGAGTCGGAGAGGCAACAAGGGGCCCACGAGGTAGGGGGGCGCGCCCTAGGGGGGCAGGCGCGCCCCCACCCTCGTGGCAAGGTGGTGGCCCCCCTGGCCTTCATCTTTGGCAGGTATTTTTCTTATTTTCTGAAAAGTGTCTCCGTGAAGTTTCGGGTCATTCCGAGAACGTTTGCTCCTGCACATAAATAACACCATGGTAATTCTGCTGAAAACAGCGTCAATCCAGGTTAGTTCCATTCAAATCATGCAAGTTGGATTCCAAAACAAGGGAAAAAGTGTTTGGATTAGTAGATACGTTGGAGACTTATCAACTCCCCCAAGCTTAAACCTTTGCTTGTCCTCAAGCAATTCAGTTGACAAACTGAAAGTGATAAAGAAATACTTTTGTAAACTTTGTTTGCTCTTGTTGTTGTAAATATGTAAAGCCAACATTCAAGTTTTCAGCAAAGATTATAACTAACCACATTTGTAATAACGCATAGGTCTCAAGTTTACTCATATCAATAGCATAATCAAGTAGCAAGCCATAATAATAAAACGCGGATGACAACACTGTAACACCCTCGATGCGGCTATATCTCCCATGTTTCGGAGCACGACTTAGAGGCATAACCGCATTGAAGGCAATGTCGCAAGAGGGGTAATCTTTACACATCCCATGTACTGAATAAGAAAGAGATACAGGGTTGGCTTACAATCGCCACTTCACACAATACATGAATATAACATTACATCAACAGGTACAATCAAGGTCCGACTACGGATCCAAAATAAAGAAGACTACCCCTAATGCTATAGATCCCCGATCGTCCCAACTGGGCTCCACTACTGATTAACCGGAAATGGAACAACATAACGAACATGATCTTCATCGAGCTCCTCCTTGAGCTCAGTTGCGTCACCTGCATGGTTTCATCGGCACCTGCAAACTGGTTTTGGAAGTAATCTGTGAGTCACGGGGACTCAGCAATTTCACACCCTCGCGATCAAGACTATATAAGCTTATGGGTAGGGAAAAGCTATGAGGTGGAGCTGCAGCAAGCACTAGCATATAGGGTGGCTAACATACGCAAATGAGAGCGAGAAGAGAAGGCAAGGCACGGTCGAGAATCTATGATCAAGAAGTGATCCTAGAGCAACCTACGTTCAAGCATGACTCCCACACCGTGTTCACTTCCCGGACCCCGCCGAGAAGAGACCTTCACAGCTACACACGCGGTTGATGCATATTAATTAAGATAAGTTTCAGGTTTTCTACAACCGGACATTAACAAATTCCCATCTGCCCATAACCGCGGGCACAACTTTCAAAAGTTCAAATCCCTGCAGGGGTGTCCCAACTTAGCCCATCACAAGCTCTCACGGTCAACGAAGGATATTCCTTCTCCCAGGACGACCCGATCAGACTTGGAATCCCGGGTACAAGACATTTCGACAATGGTAAAACAAGACCAGCAAAGCCACCCGGATGTGCCGACAAATCCCGATAGGAGCTGCACATGTCTCGTTCTCAGGGCACACCAGATTGTCGAAACTTCCGGTAGGCCAACCCAGAGTTGCCCCTGGTGGCCACCGGCGGTTGACAAGTTGGACCAACAC
>NC_057794.1:404057145-404197344 GCF_018294505.1 Triticum aestivum
TAAAATAAAGATGACCCTTGGGTTGGCCGACCCAAGGGAAGAAAAGGCTAGGTGGCAAATGGTAAAACCAATGTTGGGCCTTGCTGGAGGAGTTTTATTCAAGGCGAACTATCAAGGGGTTCCCATTATAACCCAACCGTGTAAGGAACGCAAACTCAAGGAACATAACACCGGTATGACGAAAACTAGGGCGGCAAGAGTGGAACAAAACACCAGGCATAAGGCCGAGCCTTCCACCCTTTACCAAGTATATAGGTGCATTAATTAAATAAGAGATATTGTGATATCCCAACAAATATCCATGTTCCAACAAGGAACAAACTCCATCTTCACCTGCAACTAGCAACGCTATAAGAAGGGCTGAGCAAAGCTGTAACATAGCCAAACAACGGTTTGCTAGGACAAGGTGGGTTAGAGATTTGACATAGCAATATGGGAGGCATGATAAGAAAGTGGTAGGTATCATAGCATATGCATAGCAAAAGAGCGAGCATCTAGCAAGCAAAGATAGAAGTGATCTCGAGGGTATGGTCATCTTGCCTGCAAAGTTCTCCGAGAAGACGAAAGCTTGTTCCTCATAAATGTACTCAACGGGCTCCTCGAACACGAACTCGTCTCCCGGCTCTACCCTATACAAGAACACAAGCAAAGGAAACAACAATCAACTACGGTGCAATGCACAAGCAACATGATGCAAAACATGGCATGATATGCGGGATGTGGTATGCGATGCATATGCATGCTTCGGAAGGGAAAGATTGAACCTGACCTCAACTTGGAAAACCAAGGGTGCCACTGGGAAGAGGAGATGATTTCGGTCGAAATCAATATAAAGATCACCGGAATCGGATGCACGGTTTGCAAATGACAAGCAAAACAAATATGGCACCGGTCTGCGATTAACAGCACGAGACCATCTAAATGCATCAAGAACAACAAGCTACTACACTCTAACATAGCAACAAAACACATGACAGGGATCCACTCAATATGCTTGACAAAAGATGAACACTGAGCTACGGTTAAATCACACAATAGAAGGTTCAAATAAGCATGGCAAAAGTGCAAAAGATATTAGGTTACAGACTTAGTGAAATTAACCACATGGCAGCAATTAACATCACGAAGCAATGTTTAGCGCACGATAACAACATGCTACAGGAACATATCATGGCAAAGCAAGGCACAGCATGAAGCTACTCAAAGCATAAAACAAAAATCCCTTACTGACCATAAGCCAAAAGGGATCAGAAAATACAATGACAACCATGTGAACATAGCAAGTTTCATTAACAGATTCAGCAAAAATGCTTAAGTAGGCATGTTTACGAGCTCGATGCACTCACCACAAGGCATGGATGACAAAATAAGCATACACCCAGCAAGTAAACATGGCATAGAAGCTAAACATGGCAAGAACCAACTCGTAGCATGCATGGATCAACTACAACAAGCTCGGCAAAAATTCTTAACATGTAAACATTCTGCGAGGAACATTTTATAGAAAAAGTAGAGCTCGATTGACTCAAGCTAGGGTGCTCCATAAATGCAAACAAAGACATGGATGGATATAGCACAACAATATATATAAAACATCCTTACTGATCATGCTCAAAAGAGGCATGGATCACTCTGTAGCAACAAGGATACATGGCATAAAAATATCAGCAGGAAAAGGACTTTGTGAAATTCTAAGTCCCTGAAATCAGCAACATCACGAGAGCTACTTTGCATGCTTGTGCTAGTCACCACAAAGATCACAAAAAATACATGGAATACACCCCTGTAAAGATGGCATGGCATACTTCAAAACACATGTAGGGCTCAAGTTCGTAGGAGGCACACATCAATCATGGCAAACATGAAAAATGTCCAATTGCTGATAAGAACCTGAAACTAATATAAACTAGCACTCTTGCAACAGCATTTATGGCATCAAGATTAGCTCAAATGAGCATGGTGCAATGAGATGAAATGAAGTACTCGTCGATACGAACAATTCCATATGCTACACGCCCAAAACGGAGCCACGAATGCAGAGTTATGACAAGATGAAAATGACCAAAAATACTGAGGACTTAGGAGAAAAAGTCAACCGATTAGGGTTCGTCCAGATCTGGATCCGGCTGCACGCAAAACGAAGTTCACCGGATCCTCGCCGGAGAAGACGAACGCGGTGGCTGGAGTCGGTGGAAGCTGCACGCCAGCGACGAGGAGGAGGCAGTGGGGGCCGGAGTCGGTGGCGGCGGCGGCGGTGCCCTGCGGTGGCGGTGCGGCGTGGCGGGGCCGAGGAGGCGGCGCTCGCCGGCGATGGAGGCAGGCGGCGACTTGGCGAGCGCAGTGCGGTGGCGGGGCTGAAGCGGCTCGGTGGCGGCGCGGGAGCCAAACGGCGGCGCGGGCGCGAGCACCTCGGGCGGCAACGGGATCTGGTGGCGGCGGAGATGGGCCCCGCGGGCCCGATCCGGGCCTGGCAGGCATGGAGCGGTAGGAGGAGAGAGAGGGCGGAGGTGGTGAGGTGGCAGCACAGGATTCGCCGGAGCGGCGACTGGACATGTCCGGGTGCGGTGGGGATTTCGTCCGGCGGCGCGAGGAGGACGAAGTTAGGGTTTCAACCGTGAATTTTTGGAGGGGATCACATATATATAGGTAGAGGGAGCTAGGAGAGTCCAAATGAGGTGCGGTTTTCGGCCACGCGATCGTGATCGAACAACCGAGATGATGGATGTGTTTTAGCTGGGTTTTGGGCCACTTTGGAGAGGTGTTGGGCTGCAACACACACGAGGCCTATACGGTTCCTCGGTTAACCGTTGGAGTATCAAACGAAGTCCAAATGGCATGAAACATGACAGGCGCTCTATCGGTAGTAAAACAATGCCGCTTGGCAAGTATCAGTCCAATCCAAGAACGTTTAACACCCACACACGAAAATAGGTAAAAGGGAACACTGGAGGACATAGGAGCACCGGAATGCAAAACGGACAACAGGGAAAATGCTCGGGTGCATGAGACGAACATGTATGCAAATGCGATGCACATGATGACAAGGTATGAAATGCATGACATGCAAGCAAATGAAAAGGCAACAACAGCGAATAACTGGAAGACACCTGGCACAACGGTCTCGGGGCGTTACAACACTCCACCACTATGAGAGGATCTCTTCCCGAGATCTAGAATGGCACCAGAGGGAAAACAGAAGAGAAAGAGCAGAGGTAAAACTAAGTTGTTTCTTTGACAAACGAGTGAAACCAAAGAACCTTGAAAGGTTGAACAACTTGATAGAAAGAATACAACAGAGATGAAAAAAGTTGAAAGCACTCCGTTAGAAAAGAGGAACAAGGAAGAACAAATTCAGACAGCACTCCGGTTGAAAAGAGATGAAAGACTTGTAAAAGTTGAAAAGAGCTTGAGCAGCGGACACAACACTCCAGTTAAATGGATAAGCATGAAAATAACAAGGTCCTGACAAAACAAGAAGATGGGTTGAAGAGAGCAACATCACAATGCCTCCGGAAGAAAAGAAAGAATGGAATGGAATGAACGGAGGAGAAAAAACAATATCTTCTATCTCGAATGAGCTTGAAAGCATCTTTAGGAGAAGGGTCAAATGTAGTTGTTGGAAAACCAACAACGAAAAGAGTAAGCTTGTAGTGGGCTTATGAAGAACATCTCAAAACTATGAGGTGAAATTCTGCCACTAACGAAAAACAATTGATTGGATTGATATCAACAAGGAGACGAGAAACTAAATCACCGGGGGGATAAAAGAACTTGGGTCATTTATAAGGACCCTAATTAGCAACAATCCTTAGGGAAAGCTTTAGGTGAAATATAACCCAAGATAACTCCAATGAAGAGATTGATGGGTTTAAATATCTCATTTTTGTGAATGAAGAATGATATACTACCACCTCAAAAGACAAGGTATAACAATTTCACTCCGGATTGGAAGAAGAAGAAGAATACTTGAGCTCCTCTGAAAAGAATCTTGATGAACGCTTCGAGAAGGAATTAAATCCTTGATGACCCACCATGTAGAGCCTCCATGAAGAACTCCGGTAATAAAAGAATGATCAAACGAAATGAAGAATGAAAAGAATAAGGTTGAAGCCTTCCGATGATTTAGATGGATCTTTGCGACGAGATAAAGTGGAACTAGGAACTCCGGAAGAAAAGATGAACAAAAGAATTCAAGAATTTTGATGAACCTACGGAATAAGGAATTGAATTCACTCTATGAAACAAGAATAAGAATTACATTAAGTTTATCCTTCACCAATTAAATTGATGACAAGCAATGGATTAGGCATACTACTTATTCTCGATGAAACAAGATTGAAGAGAGATATTGCTCAACTTGGGAAGGTCTTCAACGAACCACCGGTAGGATTTGTGAAGAACGAATCAATTGATATGACAAATGAAGGAAGAAAAATCTTTGAAGAACCACCGTAAGAATTGAAAACGATTGAAGAAAAGATAAAGAAGCACCGGGAAGAACAAATGAAGATACTTGAGGGAATTTAGATACAAATGAATGAATAAAATACGAACTAATTAGAGAATACTTGAATGATGCACCGGTAATATTTGGAGAGCGAGAGCTGAAAGCTGGAATGAAAAATCCCGAAATGGTGGCCTCCGAAGAATCAGACTGAAAAAGACTCCTGGATTGCTCCGGAAGGATGAAAGAATTCTCACAATCGAATGCAATTATGAGAGGATGGCATCAGGGTAGAATCACAATTCTTTGAGAGAACGGATAAGATTGTAGAGAAACTCTTCTTCGCTCTTCAAAAGTTGAGAATGATGAAGAGAAACACCACCATGAATTGTTGAGGTACTCCGAAATGAATAATGGAAAGGTTGAACCAATGACGAAAAGAATTTGAACGATCTTGGAGAAAGAATTTGACTGATGAAAAATTCATTCTTATGTCAAACTTTGAAAAGAATTTAAGAATAGCTCCGGTAAAATTAGAAGAGTCAGGTAAGATCCTGGGAAAAGACCTGTGGGTTAGGGCCCACTGAAAAGAAAAGCACCGTAGAACAACTTAAGAGAGATTTGCGCCGGTTGAATTTAATGGGTTGAATGAGATAACAATCTCGAAATAGGTTGAACGGATCTTGACTGACAAGACGAGCCTTCTGAGATATCTTCAGCACTCCGGAACAATGAATAGCGAGAAGTGAAAGATTAAGAGGTGCACCGGCATGAGAAAGCATTGAGCAAAAAGAAAGGACTATGGTCAATACCAATGCTTGAATTGAATCCATCGGAGAAGAAAATGAGTCAAGAGTCTTCACATCCATGAGATGGATACTTGATTAAGAAAACTGAGTCCTTAAGGAAAAAGGGTGGGAGGGCGGGAAAACAAAGGCAGCTTGGGATAGATGAAATGAGCACCGTTGAGAAGAACTGACAATTGATCTTGCGGATGTTGAAACGATCGGATCCACTTGAAGAGAAACATGCCGGTTGAAAAGGATTGACATGACAATCTCGATGATCAAGAAGGATTAGTATCCATATAGAAATATGAGAACACCGCTTAGGAAAGGTATGGAATCAACATTTGACTTCGAAGCAACTCGAATACCACAACTGAAAACAAGAACAAAGGATTGGCTTGTAGAATAAGCCGGAACAAACATATGATAGAGATTTCGTTCGAAGTTTTCATGGTGGGGCCTACACGGGCTCGATCGTACAACACCATCATGTACAAGGCAGTGCACATGACATATGAAGCGTCCCCGAGTCAGCATAGCCAAGGACTCTTTAAGACACAACGAGACCACTTTAAACCAACCGTGGATAGGCGGACCACTAGACGCCGAACCCCAATTTCATATCATACATCTGTCGGAAAGATATCCTAAGAGCTACTTGAATTCCCACTTATAAACTCCTGAAACTTTTCGGTTATGCAATCAGGTGTTGGGGATACAGGGGAAGCATAATATCTCACCCAAAGCTAGCAAGTCCTACATCCAGCTGTATCCATCCTTCAACACATAACCAAGAAACCTTCGGAAATCGTTTACCTCAACCTTCGAAAAGCATCCGTTATATGAGTTATGACAATACTCCCGAACTCCCACACCTGTACTAGGTGGCGTCGAGGTTATCTCACCAACAACTGCATAAAAGAGATTTTCGATGTCGGCGAAACTCAGGTATTCCAGAACTACAACGATAAAATTGTGACGACAACACCTCGGAGCTCAACTCCCAGGGACACTGCCACAACCCCTAAATGTCAGGAGGCACCAAGAACAATGTTCTCGTCACAAAACCATCAGAACGATTCCAAGATACCCGCGTGATCCTAAATTGTTTTTAGTGAAATTTGAGAAGAGAAGAGTCAAAACTCTACGTCAGGATGCCTCACCAGTGCGACGAAGGGACTGAGGAGTAAAAGAATCCTACTCTCCGATATATATAATCCTAGAAGACTCAAAACATTTTTCTAGACTCAACAACGCGAGCGATTCAATCAAGCAGGGGGCTCCTAAGGTCGGGGATGGCTCTGATTACCAACCTGTAACACCCTCGATGCGGCTATATCTCCCATGTGTCGGAGCACGACTTAGAGGCATAACCGCATTGAAGGCAATGTCGCAAGAGGGGTAATCTTTACACATCACATGTACTGAATAAGAAAGAGATACATGGTTGGCTTACAATCGCCACTTCACACAATACATGAATATAACATTACATCAACAGATACAATCAAGGTCCGACTATGGAACGAAAATAAAGAAGACTACCCCTAATGCTACAGATCCCCGATCGTCCCAACTGGGCTCCACTACTGATCAACTGGAAACGGAACACCATAACGAACATGGTCTTCATCGAGCTCCTCCTTGAGCTCGGTTGCGTCACCTGCATGGTTTCATCGGCACCTGCAAACTGGTTTTGGAAGTAATCTATGAGTCACGGGGACTCAACAATCTCACACCCTCGCGATCAAGACTATATAAGCTTATGGGTAGGGAAAAGCTATGAGGTGGAGCTGCAACAAGCACTAGCATATAGGGTAGCTAACATACGCAAATGAGAGCAAGAAGAGAAGGCAAGGCACGGTCGAGAATCTATGATCAAGAAGTGATCCTAGAGCAACCTACGTTCAAGCATGACTCCAACACCGTGTTCACTTCCCGGACCCCGCCGAGAAGAGACCATCATGGCTACACACGCAGTTGATGCATTTTAATTAAGATAAGTTTCAGGTTTTCTACAACTGAACATTAACAAATTCCCATCTGCCCATAACCGCGGACACGGCTTTTGAAAGTTCAAATCCCTACAGGGGTGTCCCAACTTAGCCCATCACAAGCTCTCACGGTCAACGAAGGATATTCCTTGTCCCAGGACGGCCCGATCAGACTTGGAATCCCAGTTACAAGACATTTCGACAATGGTAAAACAAGACCAGCAAAGCCACCCGGATGTGCCGACAAATCCCGATAGGAGCTGCACATATCTCGTTCTCAGGGCACACCGGATTGTCCAAACTTCTAGTAGGCCAACCCAAAGTTGCCCCTGGTGGCCACCGGCGGCTGACAAGTTGGACCAACACTCAGAGGAGCACTGGCCCAGCGGGGTTCAAATAAAGATGACCCTTGGGTTGGCCGACCCAAGGGAAGAAAAGGCTAGGTGGCAAATGGTAAAACCAATGTTGGGCCTTGCTGGAGGAGTTTTATTCAAGGCGAACTGTCAAGGGGTTCCCATTATAACCCAACCGTGTAAGGAACGCAAACTCAAGGAACATAACGCCGGTATGACGGAAACTAGGGTGGCAAGAGTGGAACAAAACACCAGGCATAAGGCTAAGCCTTCCACCCTTTACCAAGTATATATGTGCATTAATTAAATAAGAGATATTGTGATATCCCAACAAATATCCATGTTCCAACAAGGAACAAACTCCATCTTCACGTGCAACTAGCAACGCTATAAGAAGGGCTGACTAAAGCGGTAACATAGCCAAACAATAGTTTGCTAGGACAAGGTGGGTTAGAGGTTGGACATGGCAATATGGGAGGCACGATAAGCAAGTGGTAGGTATCATAGCATAGGCATAGCAAAAGAGCGAGCATCTAGCAAGCAAAGATAGAAGTGATTTCGAGGGTATGGTCATCTTGCCTGCAAAGTTCTCCGAGAAGACGAAAGCTTGATCCTCGTAAACGTACTCAACGGGCTCCTCGAACACGAACTTGTCTCCGGGCTCTACCCAAGACAAGAACACAAGCAAAGGAAACAACAATCAACCATGGTGCAATGCACAAGCAACATGATGCAAAACATGGCATGATATGCGGGATGTGGTATGCGATGCATATGCATGCTTTGGAAGGGAAAGATTGAACCTGGCCTCAACTTGGAAAACCAAGGGTGCCACTGGAAAGAGGATATGATTTCGGTCGAAATCGATATAAAGATCACCGGAATAGGATGCACGGTTTGCAAATGACAAGCTAAACAAATATGGCACCGGTCTGCGATTAACAGCACGAGACCATCTAAATGCATCAAGAACAACAAGCTACTGCACTCTAACATAGCAACAAAACACATGGCAGGGATCCACTAAAGATGCTTGACAAAAGATGAACACTGAGCTACGGCTAAATCACACAATAGCAGGTTCAAACAAGCATGGCAAAAGTGCAAAAGATATCAGGTTACGGACTTAGTGAAATTAACCACATGGCAGGAATTAACATCAGGAAGCAATGTTTAGCGCACGATAACAACATGCTACATGAACATATCATGGAAAAGCAAGGCCTGGCATGAATCTACTCAAAGCATACAACAAAAGTCCCTTACTGACCATAAGCCAAAAGGGATCAGAAAATACAATGACAACCATGTGAACATAGCAAGTTTCGTTAACAGATTCAGACTTAAAAGAAAACTGGAACATGGGAAAATAGATATTAAGTAGGCATGTTTACGAGCTCGATGCACTCACCACAAGGCATGGCATGACAAACTAAGCATACACCCAGCAAGTAGACATGGCATAGAAGCTAAACGTGGCAAGAACCAACTCGTCGCATGCATGGATCAACTACAACGAGCTCGGCAAAAATGCTTAACATGTAAACATTCTGCCAGGAACATTTTATAGCAAAAGTAGAGCTCGATTGACTCAAGCTAGGGTGCTCCATAAATGCGTACAAAGACATGGATGGATAGAGCACAACAATATCTACAAAACATCCTTACTGATCATGCTCAAAAGAGGCATGGATCACTCTGTAGCAACAAGGATACATGGCATAAAAATATCAGCAGGAAAAGGACTTTGTGAAATTCTAAGTCCCTGAAATCAGCAACATCACGAGAGCTACTTTGCATGCTTGTGCTAGTCACCACAAAGATCACAAAAAATACATGACATACACCCCTGTAAAGATGGCATGGAATAATTCAAAACACATGTATGGCTCAAGTTCATAGGAGGCACACATCAATCATGGCAAAAATGACAAATGTCCAATTGCTGATACGAACCTGAAACTAATATAAACCAGCACTCTTGCAACAACATTTAGCGCATCAAGATTAGCTCAAATGAACATGGTGCAATGAGATGAAATGAAGTACTCGTCGAGACGAACAATTCAATATGCTACACACCCAAAACGGAGCCACGGATGCAGAGTTATGACATGATGAAAATGCCCAAAAATACTGAGGACTTAGGAGAAAAAGTCAACCGGTTAGGGTTCGTCCAGATCTGGATCCGGCTGCACCGGATCCTCACCGGAGAAGACGAACACGGTGGCCGGAGTCGGTGGAAGCTGCACGCCGACGACGAGGAGGAGGCGGTGGGGGCCGGAGTCAGTGGCGTCGACGATGGTGCCCCGCGGTGGTGGCGCGGCCTGGCATGGCCGAGGAGGCGGAGCTCGCCGGCGATGGAGGTATGCGGCTGCGCGGCGAGCGTAGCACGGTGGCGGGGTTGAAGCGGCTCGGTGGCGGCGCGGGAGCCAAACAGCGGCGACGGGATCTGGCTGCGGCGGAGATGGGCCCCGCAGGCCCGATCCGGGCCTAGCGGGCCTGGAGCGGTGGGAGGAGAGAGAGGGCGGCAGTGGTGAGGTGGCAGCGCAGGATTCGCCGGAGCGGCGGCTGGACATGTCCGGGCGCGGTGGGGATTTCGTCCGGCGGCGCGAGGAGGACGAAGTTAGGGTTTCAACCGCGAATTTTTGGAGGGGATCACATATATATAGGTAGAGGGAGCTAGGAGAGTCCAAATGAGGTGCGGTTTTCGGCCACGCGATCGTGATCGAACGACCGAGATGATGGAGGGGGTTTAGGTGGGTTTTGGGCCACTTTGGAGAGGTGTTGGGCTGCAACACACACGAGGCCTATACGGTTCCTCGGTTAACTGTTGGAGTATCAAATGAAGTCCAAATGGCACAAAACTTGACAGGCGGTCTACCAGTAGTAAACCAAAGCCGCTTGGCAAGTCTCAGTCCAATCCGAGAACATTTAACACCCGCACATGAAAAGAGGTAAAAGGGAACACCGGAGGACATAGGAGCGCCGGAATGCAAAACGGACAACGGGGAAAATGCTAGGGTGCATGAGACGAACATGTATGCAAATGCGATGCACATGATGACAAGGTATGAAATACATGACACGCAAGCAAATGACAAGGAAACAACAACAAATAACTGGAAGACACCCAGCACAACAGTCTCGGGGCGTTGCAAACACTTTCTCAAAACAATAATAATATGATATAACAGGATGGTATCTCGCTAGCCCTTTCTGAGACCGCAAAACATAAATGCAGAGCACCTTTAAAGACCAAGGACTAACTAGACATTGTAATTCATGATAAAAGAGATCCAGTCAAGTCATACTCAATGTAAACTAACAGTAATGAATGCAAATGACAGCGGTGCTCTCCAACTGGTGCTTTTTAATAAGAGGATGATGACTCAGCATAAAAGTAAATAGATAGGCCCTTCGCAGAGGGAAGCAAGGATTTGTAGAGATGCCAGAGCTCGGTTTTGAAACAGGGTGAATAATATTTTGAGCGGTATACTTTCATTGTCAACATAACAACCAAGAGATGGTGATATCTTCCATGGTACACACATTATAGGCGGTTCCCAAACAGAATGGTAAAGTTTATACTCCCCCTTCCACCACAAGCATCAATCCATGGCTTGCTCGAAACAACGAGTGCCTCCAACTAACAAGAGTCCCAGGGGGAGTTTTGTTTGCAATTATTTTGATTTAGTTTGCATAAAGCATGGGACTGGGCATCCCGGTGACCAGCCATTTATCTCGTGAGTGAGGAGCGGAGTCCACTCCTCTTGAGAATAACCCGCCTAACATGGAAGATACAGACAGCCCTAGATATACATGAGCTATTCGAGTATACAAAGCAGGATATTTATTTGAAGGTTTAGAGTTTGGCACATACAAATTTACTTGGAACGACAGGTAGATACCATATATAGGTAGGTATAGTGGACTCATGTGGAATAACTTTGGGGTTTAAGGGATTGGATGCACAAGCAGTATTCCCACTTAGTACATGTGAAGGCTAGCAAAAGACTGGGAAGCGACCAGCTAGAGATCGACAACAATCATGAACATGCATTAAAATTAATCAAGACTGAATGCAAGCATGAGTAGGATATAATCCACCATGAACATAAATATCGTGAAGGCTATGTTGATTTTGTTTCAACTACATGCGTGGAAATGTGCCAAGTCAAGTCACTTAAATCATTCAAAGGAGGATACCACCCTATCATACCACATCACCATTTTAATAGCATGTTGGCACGCAAGGTAAACCATTATACTCATAGCTAATCAAGCATGGCACAAGAAACTATGATCTCTAGTTGTCATTGCAAACATGTTTATTCATTATAGGCTGAATCAGGAACGATGAACTAATCATATTTACAAAAACAAAAGAGGTCGAGTTCATACCAGCTTTTCTCATCTCAATAAATCCATTATATATCGTCATAATTTCCCTTCACTTGCACGACCGAACAATGTGAATAATAATAATAGTGCACGTGCATTGGACTAAGCTGGAATCCACAGGCATTCAATAAACAGGAGAAGACAAGCCAATATGGGCTCTTTTGTCAGATTAACAATAATGCATATAAGAGCCACTTCAACAATTTAATTATGGTCTTCTCCTATCAACCCCCAAAGAAAAGAAATAAAACTATTTACACGGGAAATCTCCCAACAAGCAAAAGAAGAACAGGAAATCTTTTTGGGTTTCTTTTTAATTACTACTACAATCATGGAAAGTAAATTAATTAAAAGCTACAACTAATTTTTTTGGTTTTTCTTAAGGTTTATTAAACACACAAGAAGAAAGCATAAAAAGGAAAGTAAACTAGCATGGATGATACAATGAAAAAGTATGAGCACCGACATTTAGCAATGAGTGTGTGGGCATAAATGTAATGTCGGTGAGAAATACGTACTCCCCCAAGCTTAGGCTTTTGGCCTAAGTTGGTCTATGGCCACGGCTGGCCTGGCTGATATCCATAATAGTAGCTGGGGCCATACTGTGATGCAGCATCTATCGCCTACTGAGCTGCAGCGTGGTGACGAGCGGCCTCCTCTCTCCTCTCGTACTCATCTGCCTCCTCTCTGGTAATATTATATCCTCCTCTTGCCTGATAATCAAAGAAAGTAGGTGCAGGGAGAGTAATACGGACCACACGGCGTTTGGCAAAGATTAGTCGATACTGGAGAGGTGATTCGTTCCTCTCGACAAACTGGTGGTGAACCATAGTTGTTGGTGTCAAAACCGGCGGATCTCGGGTAGGGGGTCCCGAACTATGCATCTAAGGTGGATGGTAACAGGAGGCAGGGGACACGATGTTTTACCCAGGTTCGGGCCCTCTTAATGGAGGTAAAACCCTACGTCCTGTTTGATTATTCTTGATAATATGAGTAGTACAAGAGTTGATCTACCACGAGATCGAAGAGGCTAAACCCTAGAAGCTAGCCTATGGTATGATTGTATGTTGTCCTACGGACTAAAACCCTCCGGTTTATATAGACACCGGAGGGGGCTAGGGTTACACAAGGTCGGTTACAAAGGAGGAGATATACATATCCGTATTGCCTAGCTTGCCTTCCACGCCAAGTAGAGTCCCATGCGGACACAGGACGAAGTCTTCAATCTTGTATCTTCATTGTCCAACAGTCCGGCTGTCCGGAGACCCCCGAATACAGGACTCCCTCAATAGCCCCTGAACCAGGCTTCAGTGACAATGAGTCCGGCGCGCAGTGTTGTCTTCGGCATTGCAAGGCGGGTTCCTCCTCCGAATACACCACATAAGAGTTTTGAAAACAAGGATAGTGTCCGACCCTGCAAAATAAGTTCCACATACCACCATAGAGGGAATAATATTTCCACGAATCCAATCTTCTGACACGTTTCGGCAACATGACATCATGCCATGGCTCGGTAATTATTCGAACCGTTTTTTCTTAACCAGCCCCGTACATAACGCAAGGCGGTTTCTTGACACGTCTTGTGAAAGTAGAGATCGTGCCCCCCTTATTACGGGATCCTCATTAATACGGACGTGGGTAACCCAACCATGCCTAGGACTCCTAGATTTTAGGCAAGTCCCAAATAGCCACGAGGAGGACGCTTGATATTCACCCTCTTTATAAAGGGACAAGGCGTTTACTTCTTCCCTCCCGTGCTCAATCGAATCCTTCCCCCGCCTCGAGTTCTAACACCCAAAGCCTAGGTTAGGTGCTTTGGACCTTCAATCATGTCCGGATCCAGCCTTCAAGGCCGGTGGATGCCTTCCTCCGTCACGGAGGAGGATATCAAGAAGTTGAGGGAGGCCAGATACCTGACCGCCGAAATTTCGCATAGGCTGCCCACCCGAGGGCAGGTCATCCCTACTCCTGAACCCAATGAGAGCGTTGTGTTCATCTCCCACTTCCTCCGAGGACTAGGCCTCACTCTGGATCCCTTTGTTAGGGGTCTTATGTTCTATTACGGGCTGGATTTTCACGACCTAGCCCCGGATTCCCTCCTTCACATCTCGTCATTTATTGTCGTTTGTGAGGCCTTCCTCCGCATTACCCCTCACTTCAGCCTGTGGCTCAAGACCTTTGACGTGAAGCCGAAGACGGTCGAGGGGCAGTACCTAGTGTGCAGAGGTGCTCTAATAAGCAAAATTGTTGGCGCTCCATGGCCGAAGGGCTCCTTTCCAGAGGTGTCCGGATTGTGGCAACGGGAGTGGTTTTACGTCATAGCTCCCCGAAGTGCCAAGTGGGTAGCCGCCCCTACCTTCCGCTCGGGCCCTCCACCCCAACTGATGTCATGGTTCAGCAGGGGGCTGAGCTGGGGCCCGACCAAGGACGTGCCCATACTGCAGAGCCGCATCCAAGATCTCTTCGAGGGAGATTTCAGTCTGGTTATGGTAATGCAAGTCATGCTGGTTCGTCGAGTCCAGCCTTGCAAACGCCGGCCCCTCCGCATGTGGGAATTCAACCCGGAAGGACCGCGCACTATTCAGAATTTCCTTGGCTTGACGCACGAGGAGATGTATAAATCGTTCTTCGGACCCCAAATAGAGTGTCCGGACACTACCGAGGACGTGGGCCTGAGTAGCAACCGCACCGCGGCCCAAGTAAGTAATCCCATGGCTGAACACACTATCTCTTTTTTTTTATCATGACATTGTTCTGAAGAATCGCTCTTTGACCAGGACTGGATAACAAAGGCGAAGATGATCCAGTGTTTGGCCCCCCTTCCTGAAGGCTTCGACAATCTAGTGCTGGAAAAGATGCTCGAGCCAGCACCTTGCCTAGTACCCTCAAAGGAAGATGAAGGGGGGAATAAAGAGGTGAAAGAGGGCCTCCACCGCTACCTATTCCAACCGAGGGAATGAGCGTCTCCGTGAGAGAGGACAACCCAGGGGAAGAATCTGATGTTCTCTCGCCCCGGGGAAGGAAGAGGACCTCTAATGAGCTGTAAGTAATCAAGAAATAGTGAAGATATCCTACCTTACTTCTGAGGGAAATAACCGAAGCATTTATCTTGCAGTTCGGATCTTAGCCCTTCCCAGCAGAGCTCGTCTTCGGGGGATCTTCTTCCGGAGATGATGGAGAGCAAAACGCCTCCCCCGGACTCCCCAGCTCAAGAAGCGGGCGACCTTGAAGTGTCGTTGCGGAGGGTCTCTCCAGACCCGGCGAGGCCAGAAGACAATCCTATGGCCACCCGAAGTCCTCAGTATCCGACTCTTGAAGAGAGCCACCGAAAGAGTCCGACACCGTCTGGTATGTGGTCGAACGTACTGAGGGATCTGTTAGAGCGAGCGACTATCTCAGAAGAGCACCATACATTGATGGGTACGGTGATTGAAAGGATTTTGTCCGCCAAAAGCGGGTTGCATGAAGCCTTTATGAGTCTACTGACGGGTTTTGAGGTACGTGAAATGATGTACATTTTTGACAGTACCGCACATTTTAAGGTGTGCCCTATGTAGATAGTAGCCCCTGAGACTCTTGTTGTCGTCGAGAACGGCGGCGAACAGAGGATCATAGTCCTAGGTAATGACCAGACCGCCTTTATGTGCAGGTGGTTGAAGCTCCGGTGACTAGCCGAACTGATGGGTTTGCCGGACTAAAGCGGAAACTGGATGCGGCAGATGCCGACATTGTGCTTGTCAACAAGCGGCTTGACGAGGCACAGGGTGAGTGATTTTTCTGGTGATCGTCACATAATAAGAGCAGCACCAGTATCTTTAATATGTTGTGACTGCAGATGGAGCTGCCACCGTGGAGGCCCTTAGGGCGGAGCTTGCCCGAGCCAAGGAGCAAGCAAGGAGTAGTAATGCGGCCGCTTTAAAGGCGACCGAAGAGTTAAGAGCCGAAAAGGCCGCGCATTGCGAGAGCAAAGAGAAAATGGCCAAGATGGATGTAAAGTTAAAAGACACTGCCGACCGTTGCCAGCTTCTTCAAGAAGAAAATCAGGCGAAGGCGACGGGCCTGGAAAAGGCCACGATGGCGACCAAAGACACCCGCTCTGCGATGAGAGCAAAGAAGGAGCTGCATCAAGCCAGGGATATCGCGGCTGGGAAACCCATCATGCTACGGAGGAAGTTTGCAGATCCTCAGTATGCCCCTCTGGACCGGCTGTGGAGTTCGGCGGACGCATATCTAGATTTGGCAGCGAGTGTTGTCGATGCGGCCGAATACTTCTGAGATCATACAGATCATGAAGTGGACAAGCTATTCTAGTCACAGTTTAATGTTCCAGAGCGTCCGCTTCCATTGACTGATCGGCTTGCCGAATGGGCCGAGCTGAATAGATTGTCCGGACTCGCCATGAGGTCTGTTGTGGATCATCTGTGGCCGGAAAGGCCAAAGTCAAACAACCAATTTAGTTTGGTGTGGCAGTTCCTTGGTGCGGTGCCGCGTATTAATGCGATGAAGAGGTCGGCGTGCATAGAAGGCTCGCGGATGGCCCTTGCCCATGTCAAAACATACTGGGCGGAGATGGATGCCACCACTGTCGCGGCGCAGGGCTCGGCGATAGGCCGAGTGGCTGCTGAGCACTATTTTGAAGAAGTTCTTGAAGGCGCTCGTTCGATAGAGGCCCAGTGCTCGAAGAATATTATGTTTGAATGACATGTATTCCCATTGTAAAACAATGTTTTATTAAGTTTATCAAAGCTGTATTTATACTTTTGGCCGAAAGTATTATGATGCCTCATGTGCGGCCGTTTATGTATATATGTATATAACCTGAAAGATTGCAGTCGTCGGCTTCAGCCCCCACGCATATAATGCGGGGGTGTTCACAGAAGACACATGTTCACACTTGATCCAACGTCTTGGTCCATTAAGGAGGTGATAGCGCAGCGAACTAGGCAACCGGACTATAATGCTTTAACACTTTCACTTAGCCAGAGGAGTTTGACAGTGGGGCTACTATATAGTCCCTGGTGGCTCCGCACTCATCCGAATTCGGGGTGCGTACATGCCTGGCCGGGAAATGGCCCTTCGTTAAGGTGGAGGAATCCCGAAGATTCCGGTAGGTCATCGAGTGGTTGACCAGTCTCACGCTACATCATGACAGTCAGTTTTCGGCTTTCTCTACTGAGGTGCTCGTCCGGATGAACCAGGGCACAATCGCAGTAGTTCTCCTGGTGCCGCCTTAGCCGATAGAGCGGAACGTAAGGCAGCAAAACACAAGAGCCGGGCAAACCCAACATTTGACCAGAGACATGATTCGGAGCTGATACATATAAGGCCAAACACGCGACGCCGAACACTCCCTAAGGTATTCGGTCTTTATGGTGTGAACCGGGCCTAGACACTGCCCTTTGTAATAAGCCCCTGGTGTCCAGGTACACGCAATATTCTGACATGGCCACATGCCAATACATCAGCATCCTTCTCAATTGTACTGAGAATCCGGGGGATGTGTATCAACAAGAGACAGTAAAAAAGGTTTACGCAGGGTCTTAATCTAAAAAGAATCCTTGGAACGGGTCCCTGCTGCACGTCTGCGCCTGTATCTCCGTTGTAGCACGATGGTCATTTGTAAAAGAGAGGAACTTATTCGAAAAGTTGTCGTGCAAAAAGGTAGGTTGTACTAAAGAAAATATGTAAAGTTCAAGATGAGTAAAGTTGAGCCTAATTGCCACTTGTTTGCGCGCGTTGAGCCCCTAGTATTGTAATAAGGGTATAGCCATCAAACCTGTATCAATTACATATAACTGCGCCGGACTCGTCCAACCGTGTCCGTGGTCTTAACGACCTGTCAGATGCTTTAGTTAGTGAGGCTGTTTAGTGTGCGGCTGCCGAGGCAGCCGCACGGTCTTCTGTGCGCAAGGAGCGCTCAATATTTCCATTTACTATAATGATGCCGCGTGGACCAGGCATCTTAAGCATGAGGGATGTGTAATGCGGTATTGCGTTAAAGCGGGCAAAAGCTTGACGTCCGAGTAGTGCTTGATAGCCGATTTGGAACGGAGCAATGTGAATGGTTAATTTTTCACCGCGGAAGTTATCGGGGAAGCCGAATATAACCTCTAGTAGCAGGGAGCCCGTGCAATGGGCTTCTGGGCCTGGCGTTACTCCTTTAAAGGTAGTATCGCTATGGCTAATTTTTGCTGGGTCTATCCCCATGTTGCGTACTGTGTCCTGATATATCAGATTTAAACTGCTGCCGCCGTCCATCAAAACTCATGTGAAGTGGTATCCGTCAATTATTGGGTCTAACACCAAGGCAGCCCATCCTGCATGCCGGACACTTGCTGAGTAATCCCGATGGTCAAAAGTGATCGGTTGGGACGACTAGTGGCAGAATTCCGCGGTGATAGGCCCTGGGCCATGTGTCTCTGGGAGTGCCGCTTTGTTTCTCCCCTTTATTACGTGTAACACATTGACTGTTTTAACTTCAGGTGGGAATTTCTTCTGTTCCCAGTGCTTTGTTTGCGAGGCTCGTCCACGTCTTCGCTTGGTGTATCCTGCCCCTTATGTTCGGCGTTGAGCTTGCCGGACTGCTTGAAAACCCAACATTCTCTATGGGTATGATTTGCAGGTTTGTCGGGGGTACTATGGATCTGACATATTTGGTCCAGAATCTTGTTTAGGCTGGACAGTTCGTCTCTGTTGCCTTTGGAGGGCGGCTTTTGTTGACCTGGCCGAGAGCTTCTGAATTCGGCGTTTACCGATGTGCTCTTTGGGTTGTCTTCTTTATTCCGGTGCTTGTTTTTGCTGCATCGTGATTTCCCGTTTCCGTCCCTGACTTCGGATGTACTTGGGTCGCTGGTGCTGCATCAGGCTAACCACCTGTCCTCGCCCGCGCAAAAGCGGGTCATGAGGCTTGCTAATGCTGCCATTGTTCTCGGCTTTTCTTGGCCGAGGTGTCTGGCGAGCCATTTGTCTCGAATGCTGTGCTTGAAAGCTTCTAAGGCTTCGGCGTCCGGACAGTCTACTATTTGGTTCTTCTTAGTGAGGAACCTGTTCCAAAGCTTTCGGGCTGACTCTCCGGGTTGTTGAGTTATATGACTTAAATCGTCTGCATCCGGTGGTCGGACATAGGTCCCTTGAAAATTTTCCCGAAAGGCGTCTTCAAGCTCTTCCCAGCTTCCAATAGAGTTTTCGGGGAGGCTTTTAAGCCAGTGCCGAGCTGGCCCTTTGAGCTTGAGGAGTAAGTACTTGATGGCGTGGAGATTGTCTCCTCGAGCCATGTGGATATGGAGGATATAGTCCTCAATCCAGACCCCAGGGTCTGTTGTTCTGTCGTACGCCTCTATGTTTACGGGTTTGAATCCCTGTGGAAATTCATGGTCCAGCACCTCATCGGTGAAACATAGGGGGTGTGCGGCACCCCTGTATTTGGGTGTACCGTGGTGTTCGGATGTTTGTTGTGTTGTATTGCATACTGGAGCGCGCTTGTGTGGCTCGTATATGAATCTGGTTGCGCCGTTCTTTTGATGCGAGCCCTCGCGTGGATCGCGTACTGGCTTATGTGTGGCGTCATTTGCCGCTCTATATTGGCCGTGAGGTCGTCTATCCGACCGGATGGCCGTTTTATTTTCTAATTGCGGGGGATCTAAGGCCTCCTCATCGAATTCAGGTAGCAACTTTCGCTTCGAGTAGCTCTTGGTGTGGCGATTACTGCCGTACTTTGCTGCAGTGTTGAGTACTTCACTCCATCTGATTCCGAGTGTGTCTTGCGCAGCCTTGAGCCTTTGCTTCTGCTTTTTCAGACTCCTCGAAGTGGCAACAAGCCTTTGATGGGCGTTCTGTTGCTCCGGGCGCCTGTCCAGTGTGATGTCGTCCGGACTGTTATCTTCGACGGAGTCGGGTTGTTTGGTTTGATTCTCCGTGTTGCCCTGGTCGGGCGATGGTTCACCCTGCTCTATCGCCGGGTCTATGTGACCATTGCTTCTGCCGAGGTGGGATTTGGAGCGGTGCTTATGCCGCCGCTTTGACTGCTTCTCGAGGGAACAACCCTTCATTGTGTCCTTCCATTCCTCGTCGTCGTCTTCTTTGGGTATGTCCACCATGTATACGCCATATGATGAGGTGGGCGTCCAGTGCCCTGTGGGCAGTGGTTCCTGTTCGTCTCCTGCATCGTCGTCCATACCGTCGATGTCTTCGGAGTCGAGGTCGAGCATGTCGGTCCAATCATCGATAGTGGCTACTAAGTGGGTGGTGGGTGGGCGGCGAATTTCTTCGTCATCCGCACCCCAATTCTGCCGGACATAGTTCGGCCAGGACTCTCCTGACAAGGAGAGAGACCTTAATGAGTTCAGTATGTCGCCGAAGGGAGAGTGCTGAAAGATATCCGCAGAGGTAAACTCCATGATCGGCGCCCAATCAGATTCGATAGGCACGGGCGCAGGCGGTTCGGAGTCCATGGCCGGGGAAGGATCCGACAGAGTGGTATCACGACTCTCGTGAAGGGTAAGGTCGATATTTGGCTCGATCGACGATGAGAGTGCGACCTCCGTGGAGGGGTCTATCCACCCGCCCATGGAAGGCGCAGTTGGCTCCGAATTGAGGGTCGGAGTGGTTGCCGACGCGATCTCCTGGACACCGTCCGATGGCAGAGCTAAATCATGTTCATCGTGGCCATGTGGCGCACTAGGCAGGGGCTCGAATCCGTCGAAGATCAAGTCTCCGCGGATATCGGCTGTGTAGTTTAAGCTTCCAAACCTGACCTGATGGCTAGGGGCGTAACTCTCGATCTGCTCCAGATGGCCAAGCGAGTTGGCACACAGTGCGAAGCCGCCGAATACAAAGATCTATCCGGGGATAAAAGTCTCACCCTGGACTGCATCGCTATCGATGATCAATGGAGCCATCAAGCCTAACGGCGACGACACAGAGGAACACTCAATGAAAGCACCAATGTCGGTGTCAAAACCGGCGAATCTCGGGTACGGGGTCCTGAACTGTGCGTCTAAGGCGGATGGTAATAGGAGGCAGGGGACACGATGTTTTACCCAGGTTCGGGCCCTCTTATTGGAGGTAAAACCCTACGTCCTACTTGATTCTTCTTGATAATATGAGTAGTACAAGAGTTAATCTACCACGAGATCAAAGAGGCTAAACCCTAGAATCTAGCCTATGGTATGATTGTATGTTGTCCTACGGACTAAAACCCTCCGGTTTATATAGACACCGGAGGGGGCTAGGGTTACACAAGGTCGGTTACAAAGGAGGATATATACATATTCGTATTGCCTAGCTTGCCTTCCACGCCAAGTAGAGTCCCATCTGGACATGGGACGAAGTCTTCAATCTTGTATCTTCATAGTCCAACAGTCTAGCCAAAGGATATAGTCCAGCTGTCCGGAGACCCCCTAATCCAGGACTCCCACCATAGCATTAAAATCTAGATAGCCAGGAGGTAATTCAATATCATCTTCGCGTACATCTATACCAAGAAAATTAGCTACGCGGGTTGCATAAATTCCACCAAAGAAATCTCCATTAAATCTATTAAGATGCAACCTACGTGCAATGATGGCTCCCAAATTATAAGATTTGTCTCCTAACACAGCACTCCTAAGAATACTGAGGTCAGGGACACACATGTGATATACCTCATCTTTACCATTTATGCATCTACCTATGAAGAGAGCAAAATAATGTATAGCTGGAAAGTGAATGCTCCCTATGGTAGCTTGTGTAATATCTCTAGATTCTCCCACAGTTATATTAGCAAGAAAATCTCTAAATTCAGATTTGTGAGGATCCCTTATACTACCCCATTGTGGAAGTTAGCATGCAGTGGTAAAATCTTCTAAGTCCATGGTATAAGATTTATCATAAAGATCAAACAAGACAGTTGGAGAATTACGTGAAGTTGAAAATTCAAACCTCCTCACAAAGGAACTAGTGAGATTACGATACTGACTGCACTTCTCTTCCTCGAAGCTCACGAGATCAGCGTTACGCAAATATGCGTTGAATTCTTCTTTTATTCCCGCTCGATCCATAAAATTTTCAGAAGGCCACTCAGAAGGACGCACTGGAGCGTCTCTTGGTGGCTCTTCATCAGCATCACGCATTGCAAGCCTGGGTCCTTGCTTCCTTGAAGAACCACCTTGGAACATTTTCCTAAGCATTTTTCTTCCTCTGGAAAATTCTAATTTTTTTAGTAACTTTGAAATAAAAGTAAACCAAACTCAATAATATTGATAGCAACTACTCCTACAAGTGCCTAGGGCCTATATCATGCATCAAAACTACTTTTGACCATATAAATTTGACATGCAAGCTCAAGAACAGGGTCACCTAAGCAGCAAAAATTTGCAATTAATAAAGCACTAGAACAAAAACTAATTGGACCAATGGGGGAGTCACATACCAAGGAACAATCTCCCCAAGCAGTTTTGTGAGAGGTGCTTTGAGCAAGGAGATCGAAAATGGCAGCAAAACGAGCTTGGACTCGGGTTTGAGCTGGTTATTTGTGTTTGGGGGAGGAAGAAGGAGTGTATGGGTGCAGGAATAAGTGGCGGAGGGCCACCGTGGGCCCATGAGGTAGGGGTGCGCGCCCTAGAGGGGTGGGCGCGCCCTCCACCCTCGTGGGCAGGTGGTTGGCCACCCTGGTGTGTTCTCAGTACCATAAATCCTCAAATATTCTATAAAAATCATATTTAAGGGCATTTGGAGAACTTTTATTTTCGAGGTATTTTTATATTGCACGGATAATCAGATAACAGACAGACAAATATTATTTTTTATTTTATTTAATATAAGTAACAAAAAGTAAAAGTGGGATACAGAAGGTTGTGCCTTCTAGTTTCATCCATCTCATGGTCATCAAAAGGAATCCACTAACAAGGCTGATCAAGTCTTGTTAATGAACTCATTCCGAATAACATGGAACCGGAGAAATTTCGAATAACACTATGTTACCTCAACGGGGATATGCACATCCCCAATAATAAGAATATCGTATTTCTTCTTGACAGTAGGAAGAGGAAATTCAAAACCTCCAAATATAATCGATGGAATTTTTCCAATAGAATTGATACTATGAACTTGAGGTTGTTTCCTCGGAAAGTGTACTGTATGCTCATTACCATTAACATGAAAAGTGACATTGCCTTTAGTGCAATCAATAACAGCCCCTATAGTATTCAAAAAGGGTCTTCCAAGAATAATAGACATACTATCGTCCTCGGGAATATCAAGTATAACAAAGCCCGTTAAAATAGTAACAATTGCAACTACAACAGGCACATCCTCAGAAATACCAACAGGTATAGCAGTTGATTTATCAGCCATTTGCAAAGATATTTTAGTAGGTGTCAACTTATTCAAATCAAGTCTACGATATAAAGAGAAAGGCATAACACTAACACCGTTCCAAGATCACATAAAGCAGTTTTAACATAGTTTCTTTTAATGGAGCATGGTATAGTGGGTACTCCTGGATCTCCATGTTTCTTTGGTATTCCACCCTTAAAAGTATAATTAGCAAGCATGGTGGAAATTTCAGCTTCTGGTATCTTTCTTTTATTTGTAATAATATCTTTCATATACTTAGCATAAGGATTGGTTTTAAGCATATCAGTTAATCGCATACGCAAAAAGATAGGTCTAATCATTTCAACAAAGCGCTCAAAATCCTCATCATCCTTTTTCTTGGATGGGTTGGGAGGAAAAGGCATGGGTTTCTGAACCCAAGGCTCTCTTTCTTTACCGTGTTTCCTAGAAACAAAGTCTTTCTTATCATAACATTGATTCTTTGATTGTGGGTTATCAAGATCAACAACATGTTCAATTTCTATGTCATTATCATTACTAGGTTGAGCATCATCATGAACATTATTATTGACATTATCACTAGTTTTAGTTTCATTACCAGGTTTTTTTCAGCATCAGAAATAGAAATATCATTTGGATTCTCAGGTGTTTCAACAATAGGATCACTAGAAGCATGCAAAGTCTTATCACTTTTCTTTTTCTTCTTTTTAGAAGATCTAGGTGCATCTATATTATTTCTCTGAGAATCTTGCTCAATTCTCTTAGGATGGCCTTCAGGATACAAAGGTTCCTGAGTCATTCTACCACCTCTAGTCATAACTCTAACAACATAATAATTATCTTTATTATTCAATTCATTGAGAAAATCATTTTGAGCTTTAAGTACTTGTTCTACTTGAGTGGTAACAATAGAAGCATGTTTACTAATAAGTTTAAGTTTACCTTTGACATTAGCCATATAATCACAAGTGTCCAAGCATATTTGAATTATATTTCAGTTGTCTACCAAAATAAGCATTAAAGTCTTCTTGCTTAGCCATAAATTTACCAAACTCATGTAAGCATGGGCTAGCAATTTTAGTAAATGGGATTACAGCTTTATCATATATATAGAGAGAATTTACCTTTACTACCTGTGTCAGGTTATCAAGACCATGAGTTTCTTCAATAGGTAAAGGATTTGGATTATATGTTTCTTCAACAGGTAGTAAATTAAGACCATGTATTTCTTCAATAGGAGGTAAATTCTTAACATCTTCAGCTTTAATACCCTTTTCTTTCATAGATTTCTTTGCCTCTTGCATATCTTCAGGACTGAGAAATAGAATACCCCTCTTCTTCGGAGTTGGTTTAGGAATAGGCTCAGGAATTGGCTCTGGAGGTGTCCACTTATTTTCATTTGTCAACATATTATTCAATAGAATTTCAGCTTCATCCGGTGTTCTTTCCCTGAAAACAGAACCAGCACAACTATCCAGGTAATCTCTGGAGGCATCGATTAGTCCATTATAAAAGATATCAAGTATTTCATTTTTCTTAAGAGGATGATCAGGCAAAGGATTAAGTAATTGGAGAAGCCTCCCCCAAGCTTGTGGTAGACTCTCTTCTTCAATTTGCATGAAATTATATATATCCCTTAAAGCAGCTTGTTTCTTATGAGCAGGGAAATATTTAGCAGAGAAGTAATAAATCATATCCTGGGGACTACGCACACAACCAGGATCAAGAGAATTAAACCATATCTTAGCATCACCCTTTAATGAGAACGGGAATATTTTAAGGATATAAAAGTAGCAAGTTCTCTCATCTTTAGTGAACAGGGTGGCTATATCATTTAATTTAGTGAGATCTGCCACAACAGTTTCAGATTCATAACCATGAAAAGGATCAGATTCAACCAAAGTAATTATATCAGGATCAACAAAGAATTCATAATCCTTATCAGTAACAAATATAGGTGAAATAGCAAAAGCAGGGCCAGGTTTGATTCTAGCATTTAGAGATTGCTTACTCCATTTAGCTAATAATCTTTTAAGTTGAGTTCTATTTCTGCAAGCTAAAATGACTAAAGAAGCATCTTGATCAAAAACACAACCCTTAGGAATGGCAAGTGGTTCTTCATCATCACTTTCATCAGTATCATCAGATTCAATATTTTCTATCTCTCTAGCCCTAGCAAGTTGGTCATCAAGAAAATCACTAAGTGGCATAGTAGTATCAGGCATAGAGGTAGTTTCATCATAAGTATCATGCATAGAAGAAGTGGCATCATCAATATCATGCGAGATATCAGAACGAATAGCAGAAGCAGGTGTAGGTGTCGCAAGCTTACTCAAAATAGAAGGTGAATCAAGTGCAGAGCTAGATGACAGTTCCTTACCTCCCCTCGTAGTTGAGGGATAGATCTTGGTTTTTTGATCTCTCAAGTTCTTCATAAGGATAAGCAGATATATATCCCAAGTTACTCAAAGAATAGAGCTATACTCCCCGGCAATCGCGCCAGAAAATAGTCTTGATAACCCACAAGTATAGGGGATCGCAACAGTTTTTGAGGGTACAATATTCAACCCAAATTTATTGATTCGACACAAGGGGAGCCAATGAATATTCTCAAGTATTAGTAGCTGAGTTGTCAATTCAACCACACCTGGAAACTTAATATCTGCAGCAAAGTATTTAGTAGCAAAGTAATATGATAGTAGTGATAACGGTAACAAAAGGTAACAGTAGTAAAAGCAATGTTTTTGGTATTTTGTAGTGATGATAGCAATAGCAACGGGAAAGTAAATAAGCGAAGAACAATATATGGAAAGCTCGTAGGCAATGGATCGGTGATGGAGAATTATGCCAGATGCGGTTCATCATGTAACAGTCATAACCTAGGGTGACACAGAACTAGCTTCAGTTCATTGATATAATGTAGGCATGTATTCCGAACATAGTCATACATGCTTATGGAAAAGAACTTGCATGAGATCTTTTGTCCTACCCTCCCATGGCAGCGGGGTCCTTACGGAAACTAAGGGATATTAAGGCCTCGTTTTAGTAGAGAACCAGAACAAAGCATTAACACATGGTGAATACATGAACTCCTCAAACTACGGTCATCACCGGTAAGTATCCCGATTATTGTCACTTCGGGGTTAACGGATCATAACACATAATAGGTGACTATAGACTTGCAAGATAGGATCAAGAACACTCATATATTGATGAAAACATAATAGGTTCAGATCTGAAATCATGGCACTCGGGCCCTAGTGACAAGCATTAAACATAGCAAAGTCATAGCAACATCAATCTCAGAACATAGTGGACACTAGGGATCAAACCCTAACAAAACTTACTCGATTACATGATAGATCCCATCCAACAAGCCTACGATGGAATTACTCACGCACAGCGGTGAGCATCATGAAATTGGTGATGGAGGATGGTTGATGATGATGATGGCGACGGATTCCCCTCTCCGGAGCCCCGAAGGGACTCTAGATCAGCCCTCTCGAGAGGTTTTAGGGCTTGGCGGCGGCTCCGTATCGTAAAATGTGATGATTTCTTCTGTCTTATTTTTTTCTCCCCGAAACTCAATATATGGAGGTGGAGTTGGAGTCGTAGAGGCAACAGGGGGCCCACAAGGTAGGTGGCGTGCCCCCCACCCTCGTGGCAAGGTGATGGCCCCCTGGCCTTCATCTTTGGCAGGTATTTTTCTTATTTTCTGAAAAGTGTCTCCGTGAAGTTTCAGGTCTTTCCGAGAACGTTTGCTCCTGCACATAAATAACACCATGGTAATTCTGCTGAAAACAACGTCAATCCGGGTTAGTTCCATTCAAATCATGCAAGTTAGAGTCCAAAGCAAGGGCAAAAGTGTTTGGAAAAGTAGATACGTTGGAGACGTATCACCCGTCCTCAGCTCTTGCGCACTTGGTCGCCAAGTTGAACAGCTCCTGAGATGTGCAAGGATCCTCGTGGATAGCTAGCTCTTCCTTCATCTTGACGTCACAGACGTCGTCTGAGAACGCAGAGGTGATGGCTTCGTCCGTGACCTTGGGGATCTTGAGGCGGGTGTTGTTGAAGCACTGGATGTACTTCTGGAGGGTCTCTCCTAGCTGTTGCTTGATGCGGCGTATATCGCCCGTGGCCGGTGGGCGGTCGCCGAGTGCCCTGGAAGTTGGCAACGAAGCGGTCGCACATCTCATCCCAGAAGGAGATCGAGCCGTGCTGCAGGTTCAGGAGCCAGGAGCGGGCGCCATCCTTGAGAGCCATGGGAAACCAGTTCGCCATGACTTTTTCGTCGCCGCTGGCCGCTTCAATGCTTAGCTCATAGAGCTGCAGGAACTCCGCGGGGTCAGCGGTGCCGTTGTATCGAGGAGGTAGATCTGGCTTGAACTTGCCTGGCCAGGCGATGCTACACAGCTCAGGGGTGAAGGCACGGCAGACGGCCATGGTTACCGGGGCCCGCTTCCGAGGTGTAGCTAGGTCTTTATGAGGCCCGCGCTACACCGCTGCAGGCGGTGCACGGTCCTGACGAGGTGGTACGGGGAGCACCGGTGCAGCTTCTCGTGGCCACGGGATTTCTTGGAAGCTTCTTTCTTCACGCACGGGCGCCGGGCACGGTGGATCACGCCGTGGAGGCGCGTGCCTTGGCGCCAAGGCACCGTCTTGGGGTCGAGGTGGTGGAGGCACGCCATGAGCCCCGTCGTCCGTGGCTGGTTGAGGGGGAGGCAGATAATGGGACGGCATCGGAGAGCCCCCTGCGGCACGGACGAGCTCGGCGACGCGATCGAGCCACTCCTCGTAGAGGTCGTCGATGGGGCGGTAGCGCGGGAGTTCGTTCACCGTGATGAGCGCGGCCCATGCCTCCATGGGAACACGGTGCGCGTGAGATGAAGAACCGGCACGAGTCAGTGATGGAGTAGCGGTGCAGCCGTCCTGCGGCACCGAAGGATGCTGTGAGGACGCCTGCTGCTCGTTCCCCACCGTGCCGGTGGTAGCATTGGCGACAGGGGACGGAGAACGACGTGGTGGCCTGCCGATGGGAGCCGTCTGAGTGACGCGGGCGGCGAGGGCAGCCCGACGCTCAGCTCGAGCACGGCGAGCATCCGACATGGAGACGATGGAGCGACGGACTGATGGAAAGGAAGCTACGGCACACCCCTACCTGGCGCGCCAAATGTCGGATGTGGGGTTCCGGCAAACCCTTAAGGTTCGAACACTGGGGTGCGCACGAAGTCTTTCCCTCCTACTGGTCTACGCTCTTGCTCGCTAAGATCTTGCGGACGAACTCGACGAACTCGCAACACAAAAAGACACGGGGTTTATACTGGTTCAGGCCACTGTTGTGGTGTAATACCCTACTCCTGTATGGTGGTGGTGGATTGCATCTTGGGCTGATGATGAACAATACAAGGGAAGAACAGCCTCCTGAGGTTGAGGTGTTCTTGTGCTTTCGGACTTGTGTGTATCTCTGGGTCTGATCAGCCCTCTCCTACTATGGTGGCTAGCTCTACTTATACAGGCCCTGGTCCTCTTCCCAAATATTGAGCGGGAAGGGAGCCAACAATGGTGGACTAATTCGAAGGAGGACACCTAGTACAAGCTATCCTGACAAAAGCGGTCTTCGCGTGCGAAAAGCTCTGGTGGTGACGCTGTCTTGGGCTCCACGATGACCTTCGTCTTGCAGTCCATGGTCTTGGTCTTGTTGCACCGGAATGGCAACCTTTGCCTGATGCCTCGGTACTCCGCAGCTGCGCTTGCCCCCTTTGCACCAAAGAGGAAACAAGGACGATGCGTGCGCTGGCGCCCGCCTGGTGTCGATCATCATGGCTCACGTCACGAGAGCCTCGTGAGGTTAGTCTCTCCTTAATATCTCCGCCCCTCGCGAGCCTACCTGACTAGGCCGCTCGGGAGGAGGTCTTGCATCGTCCGCCTCGCGAGGCTTGGACCCTCGCGAGGGTCTTGGATGCTTTGTTGATGAAGATGGGCCGTACGGCCCAGAACGCCGACAACCACTAGTATTCTCCCATGTAATGTAGTAATAGTGCACAAGCTTTTTGTAACAGTAGCTTAGATCACTTGTATTATCTTGTTTGAATTGAGTGGTGTGAAATGAATGTGCTTGTCTCATGTGCATATGGGTAGTGGTTTCTCTTTAGACCTCACTCCATTCTGATCTCACCCCTCTAAACCTATCATATGCCTCCGAGTAGGGATGGCAATGGGGACAATCCCCTATGGGGATACCTACAACATCCCCATCACCATCTATTCCCTATCATCCCATCCCCATCCCCGTTTAGATGACTGGGGATGAAATTTCCCGATACCCATTCCCCACTGGGGAATGGGGCCCCATTAGGGTCCCCATCCCCATAAACAAATACTCATATACGTAATATGACACCCTATAATTAACATACATAAATGGTGTTGGCGTTGTCCTGCTAATGCTTATCTAGGTCGTATTAACTTCTTAGTCATGGTGGCAGCTGAGGTGAGGACGTGAGATAGCTTTAAGGTTTTTTCAGAGCTTTTTTTGTTTTCGCATGTTTGTTTGTAAATATTTTAAGGTTGACCGCAGTGTCACAGTTACTAACCGGGTCCCCGATGGGTATGGGGTCTGGGGAATAGGATATCGTCCCCATCCCCGTTGTACACTATGGGGAATAAATTAGTTTGGTAAATATCCCCATGGGGATGTTTTTCGCCCATCCCCACCCCCTAATAGATGAAATCCCCATGGGTTTGGCGGGTATGGGGCCCCGTTGCCATCCCTACCTCCGAGACGTGACCCCGCATTAGCTTTCCCACCGGAGCTCACTCAGTTGATCCAACAGCTGAATGCCTTGATGCAGTTGCTAGTCCAGAACCAAGGCAACAGCAACAACAACAACAACCCACCGCCACCACCTCCAGTGGACAACTTAGCCCGTTTTCTAAGGTTGAATCCGCCGGTGTTCTCTAGCAGCATCGAGCCGATTGTTGCTGATGACTGGCTCCGCAAGATTGGAAGGGAGCTGACCATCGCAGGTTGCACAGATGTGGAGAATGTGCGCTTTGCGGCACATCAACTGGATGGACCCGCAACCTCATGGTAGGAGAACTACACAGCCACTTTCCCCGTGGCCAATGTCACTTGGGATCAGTTTCAGCAAGCATTCCGCACTGGACATGTCTCAACAGGAGCCATGAGTATGAAGAAGTGCGAGTTCCGCAACTTACGCTAGGGAAATTGTACTGTGGCGCAGTACGTGGAGGAGTTCAGCAAGTTAGCACGCTACGCCCCAAATGATGTGGCCACAGATGCCGCGAAGCAGGAGAAATTTATTGAGGGGCTCAATGATGAGCTGACTATGCAGTTGATGGTGGCAACATTCACTAACTACCAGGAGTTGGTAGACACGGCTCCCATGATTGAAGGCAAGTAGCAGCAGATAGAGAACCGCAAACGGAAGTATGGAAAGGGGAAGTACAACTCTAGAGCTCAGCAGAAGCCTCGTTTTACCCCAAACTCGGGAGGACATACCAATCATAACCATGGAGGTCATTCTCATAATGGGGGAAGTTCACACAACCACATTGGCCCTAAAAATGGTAATGGGAATGGAGGAAACACCAATCAGAACTGTTTCAACCCTGCTACACCCGCCAAGAAGGATCTAAGTCACATTACTTGTTTCAAGTGCGGGAAGACTGGTCACTACGCCACCGAGTGTCCTGAAGTAAAGAATGGAAATGGCAATGGAAGCTCAGTGAAGAAGCCAAATCCTTTCACCAGAGGTCAGGTGAACCACATCAACGTGGAGGGAGTTGAAGAGTAGCCTGACGCAGTGATTGGTAAGTTTTTGATTAAGTCATTTACCGCCCTTGTTCTTTTTGACACTGGTGCATCGCATTCATACATATCAAGGGGATTTGTGGACAAGTTTAAATTGCCAACCTTAGTCCTTAGGTCACCCATGTTAGTAAGCTCACCAGGAGCGGAGTATATGGCTAGCCAATGGTGTGATCGGTTGCCATTAACCATTGGCAGGCATGTTTTCCCCTCAGACCTAATAATTTTGGAGTCATAAGGATTGGATATAATACTAGGCATGGATTGACTATTGAAGAATGGAGGAAACATCGATTGTTCTAGTAAATCGACACTTCTCACCACCCCGGAGGGTAAAAGGATCAAGTATGTGTCTAGGCATGCGCCAAGGAGGACTCAAGTGAATTCACTCTCGGGAGTTGTTCAAGAGGAAGTGCCAGTTGTGAAGGATTATCCCGACGTATTCTTGGAGGAACTACCAGGCATGCCACCAGATCGAGATATAGAATTTTTGGTAGAGCTGCTGCCAGGCACCAGACCAATATCAAAGAGACCATATCGGATGCCCACAAATGATCTAGAGGAGATTAAGAAGCAGATTAAGGAGTTATTGGAGAAAGGTTATATTTGACCAAGCTCGTCACCATGGGGAGCCCTGGTGCTCTTAGTTGAGAAGAAGGATGGATCTTTGAGAATGGTTGTTGATTATCGTGCATTGAATGAGGTGATGATCAAGAACAAATACCCACTACCGATTATCAATGATTTGTTTTACCAGCTACAGGGAGCTAAAGTATTATCCAAGATCGATCTTCGATCAGGATACAACCAGCTGAAGATCCGAGAACATGATATACCTAAGACAACTTTTACCACAAGTCACGGGCTATATGAGTATACTGTCATGTCATTTGGTTTGACTAATGCCCCTGCCTACTTTATGAGTATGATGAATAAGGTGTTCATGGAGTTCTTGGATAAGTTTGTTGTGGTGTTCATTGATGATATATTGGTATACTCGAAGAATGAAGAAGAACACAAAGAACATTTGTGTTTGGTACTCGAGAAGCTCAGGGAATATCAGCTATACGCCAAGTTCAGTAAATGTGAGTTTTGGTTGAGTTTAGTTGGATTCCTCGGACATGTTATATCTAGAGACGGTATAGAGTAGACCCTTCCCAGGTTCAGTCTGTCACTAAGTGGTTGGCACCTACCTCAGTTGGAGAGATACGCAGTTTCCTTGGACTCGCAGGATATTATCGGAGATTCATTGAGAATTTTTCCAAGATTGCGAAGCCCATGATGGAGTTATTGAAGAAGGACACCAAGTTCAAATGGACTAAAGAATGTGAGGCCAATTTTCAAGAGTTGAAGAAATGTTTAGTTACAACCACAGTGCTAATTCTTCCAGGTATGCACAAGGATTTCCAAGTTTATTGCGACGCTTCTCGCCTGGGACTTGGAGGTGTACTTATGTAAGACGGAAGAGTTGTTTCATATGCCTCACGCCAGCTTCGACCTCATGAGTTGAATTATGCCACACATGATTTGGAGTTAGCAGCTGTAGTGCATGTGCTCAAGATCTGGAGACATTTTCTTATTGGAAACCGTTGTGATGTATACACGGATCATAAGAGTTTGAAGTATATTTTCACGCAGAAGGAGTTGAATCTCAGGAAAAGGAGATGATTGGAGGTCATAAAGGATTATGATATGAAGGTGCATTATCATCCAGGAAAGGCCAATGTTGTAGCAGATGCCTTGAGCCGCAAGAGTTATGTTAATCCTCTCATAACCGAAGGATTACCTCAAGAGATAGCCGAGGATCTCAGAGAACTTCGAATGGAGATAGTTTCGAGAGGATTTGTTGCAGCATTGGAGGTTCAGTCCACATTGTTGGGAAAGATTCGAGAAGCCCAGAAGACTGATAAGGAGATTGCAGAGATAAAGGAAAAGATGAGTAAAGGAAAAGCCAAAGGTTTCCGTGAGGATGAGCACGGAACTTTATGGTTTGAGGACCATATTTATGTGCCCAATGATTCAGAGATCAGGAAGTTAATACTTCAGGAGGCCCATGACTCACCATACTCGATTCACCCCAGAAACAACAAGATGTATTTGGATTTGAAGGAACGTTTCTGGTGGACGGGAATGAAGAAGGATATTGCCGAGTATGTAGTCGTGTGCGATGTATGTTAGAGAGTTAAGGCAGAACACCAGAAGCTAGCAGGATTACTATAGCCTATGCCGATACCTGAATGGAAGTGGGATAAGCTTGACATGGAATTAATCACCAGATTACCAAAGACACGATCAGGTTACGATTCCATCTGGGTAGTAGTTGATTGCTTGACCAAAGTGGCTCACTTTATCCCCGTGAAAACCACTTATACAAGCGCGAAGTTGGCCAAGATATATATGACCAGGATCGTACGTTTGCATGGAGTTCCAAGGACCATCATATCAGATAGAGGAACACAGTTTGCCTCGAAGTTTTGGAATCAATTACACCAGACTTTGGGTACCAGGCTAGAGTTCAGTACAACCTTTCATCCGCAGACAGATGGATAGACCAAGAGAGTTAATCAGATTCTGGGGGACATGTTGAGAGCTTGTGCGCTAGATTGTGGATCTAGTTGGGACGATAATTTGCCTTATGCAGAGTTCTCCTATAACAACAGCTACCAAGCCAGTTTGAAGATGGCCCCTTTCGAAGCTTTGTATGGTAGGAGGTGCAGGACACCATTGATGTGGGATGAAGTTGGAGACCGACAATTGTTTGGACTAGATTTAATCAAAGAGTCTGAAGAGAAGCTTAAGTTGAATTCGTGATAGACTTAAGGTAGCTCAGTCCAGGCAGAAAAGTTATGCTGACACTAAACGCAAGGAAGTAGCCTATGAAATCAGAGACAGAGCATATCTCCATGTGTCACCACTTCGAGGAGTTAAACGATTTGGAGTCAAGGGAAAGTTAGCTCCAAGATTTGTAGGACCATACCTAGTTTTGGAACGTATGGGAGAAGTGGCCTACAAGTTGGAGTTACCCGAGGGATTGTCAGGAGTTCATGATGTGTTTCACGTTTCCCAGTTGAAGAAGTGCCATGCAGAGATGGCTGATATTCCTCTAAGAGACACAGTGCCCCTAGAAGAAATTCAGTTGGAAAGTAACCTAACCTACGAGGAGAAACCCGTCAAGATTCTCGAGTTTGCCAGACGAGTTACACGCAGCAAGGTCATCAAGTTTGCAAAGTTCAGTGGAGCCACCATATCGAGGAAGAAACCACCTGGGAGCGAGAAGAAGACCTACAGAAAGACCACCCACACCTATTACAAGCCAACCCGAACCTCGAGGGCGAGATTCATCTTAAGGGGGTAGGTTTGTAACATCTCAATTTTCAATTTGGATGTTAATCATTAGGTCATCATATGCATCCATGCTCTTTGCATTTTGAATTTGGTTTATTTGGTCTTTTTGATCCAAAAGACCTTAAGCAACTCAAGGACCAATTGAGAGAGTTGGAGGTTTTCACAAAAAATCCATTTTTCAATTTTTCAAAATTGGTAAGTTGGATCAAAGTGGTTTTTTATTTGAAATTATTTTTCCAATTATTTCAAAATAAAAGAAATAATGAGAGAAGATAATATGACTTCTTCAGAACAGAGGAAATAATGGAAATTTAATTTTGAATAAAAATAAATATTTTATTTGAATTTTATGTGAGATTTTATTCGGTTAAATTAGGGAAAAATTGCATTTTAGCCGAGAAAAATGTGCATGTGGTCCTAAATATTAGTAGAGGACCGTGAAAATTATTTTTGGGATTTTGGGATTTTTATTTATTTTATTTTATATTTTTATTTTTCGGCAAAATTATTGTTTAAAAAAATTTCCTTTCGGACCGAACTGGGCCGAAGCCCAGCCGGCCCGCAGCCGCCGCCGCCTTCCCCACGCGCCGCCGCGTGACCAAGCCGGAGGCCCAGCCGGACTCCGCCTCCGCCTCGACCCCTCCCCCAAGCCGGCTCTTCCCCCTTTAAATGTCGTCGCCACCCCCCTTTCTCCTCAAGCCGCCGCCCCAAGTCGACCGCGCCCCCGCCGCCGAACGCCACCGCCGCGCCGCACCACCGCCCGAGCCGTCGGGCCGCACCGCCGCCTCCCATAGCCTGCGCCGCCGGTAACCGTCGCCGGAGCCGTCGTCCCGCGTCGCCGGATTACGCCGCCGCCGCTGCCGGTTTTCTTTCCCCCGAAGCGGTATAAACCGATTAGACCCAACTGGTTTTTTTCGATTTTATTTATTAGATCGGTTTATTATTTAGGTTTTGTTAAATAGTGAACGTTCACCTGTTTAGATCTATTAACGAACGAATTCGTTCATTTGTTTCTGTTAGCGGCCGTTCGTTTGATAGATTTTTCTTTTTAGTTTTATTTTCTGCCAGGGACCTATCCGCGAATAGTTTTCTTATAGATTAGTCCCCGATCTTCAAACCTTCACTACTTTTTGCTCGTTTATCCAAATCCAGTGAAACCAACGCCAAAATCTTAGTCTTGTTCCCCTGTGTCTAGATAACCAACTTGAACATGATTTTGGAAATTTAAAATTTGGTTTCAAGCAGATTTGAATGTGAACTTCTTCTGATCATAGTTTGAGTTTCGTAACTCCAATTCGATTGATTCTTTTTGCAAATCGAAGCTCTTCACTTGAACTGTATGTTTAGATTTTTTCTTTTGGGTTTTAACTTTCCATCTTATGCTTGAGGGCTTATGTATGCTATTGTTTGTTCATGATAGAGTCTCTAGAGTGTGAGGCTTGCTACTATGAATCACTAGGGTTTTCCGATCATCAGCAAGGCCAGTAACACTTTGATCATATCCCTTTATTACCCAGTTTTTTATGCATTAGTTTCAACCCCAAACAATGCATGAGTAGGATTTTGATGACATGTGGGTATTGGGAAGTAGTTGATGAGGTAGGAACATATTGTCTTATATTCAAACCCTGAGTGTTATTACGTTATGATTGCATTCCTTTGCTATGCTCGTAGACGTGGATTGGTTTGTGAGATTCATGAAAGATGTGAGAGTTATTTCATAACTAAGGGAAATTTAAGGTGGATACTTTAATACACATCTGGGTGGATTGGTTGCGGGCACCTAGAGCAATCCAGTGTTATCCTAGGATATCCCGGAGTACCCGTCTGATCATCCTATGGTGTTGCCACCCATGCTCAAAGGGATCATAAGATTATTCATGCTAGAAACATCCATGTGCAGCCACAAGCCATTATGGGCTCTAGCATAGTTGAGTATGTTGTGTGACCTCTTTCAGTGGTAGGCTAGCAGATGTAGGGGAAAGTAGGTGGTACTGTCTACCCAGAGTAAATAGTTAATGCTTCGGAAAGACTGTGTCTCGGTCATCTGTTTCTCAAACATCATGTCGTGGGAGAAATCCAACGGAGGAGATCGAGTCCTATGGGGAAAAGTGCGGAAACATCTACAGAGTGTATAAACTAATCATGGTTAGCCGTGTCCCCGGTTATGGACATCTTGAGTATCTGGTACTTGAATTATCATGTTGATCTCATTACTTTACTTAATGAATTTGTTGGGTTATAATTTTTATTTTGGGATTGAGTTGGAGGAACCTTCTCAATAATGACTTAAAATTTGTAGTTAATTAAAATATATTCCTTTGTTGTAGGGAAAAATTAGCTTTATACAAATGTTAACCGTAGAGCCTCCACTAGCCAAATATGCATGTAGGGATAGCTGTTATTTGTTCATTGCTCTATGGTTTTATCTTGCCAGCATATTCCATGTGCTGACCTACATGGCTGCAACGTATCATGTTGTAGAATTTTCAGACGAAGAGTAAGATGCGATAGGTCGTTGTCATGCACTTAGTATTGCCATGGAGTTGGATGGACTCATTTATCTTCGAAGCTTCTGCGTTATCTTACTTAGATGGCCTTCAACCATATTATTGTAATAAGTACTCTTTTTGAGACACTCGTGTAATAAGTGTGTGATTGAACTCTGCAATAAATCCTTGAGTATTATGTGTGTCAGCAATACTGATCCAGGGATGACACATAAGCACAGAGACTATGGTCCATTGGGATCGGGTCGCTACAAGCCCATCATGCTCAACCATTGATCCATTCACGAAACACACTCACATATTAGCTATGTCCAATACTCAAGTACGATCATATTGCCTCCTAGTTGGTGCTTTTATAAGAGAAGATGGAGACTCAAATTGAAAATAAAAATTGCATAAAGTAAAATATTGGCCCTTCGCAGAGGGAAGTAGGGATTTGTAGAGGTGCCAGAGCTCAAAGCGAAAAACTTAGAGATAAAAACATTTTGGGAGGTGTATCCATCCCACCAACGAAAACGAATTAGACTTCCCAATACTTTCCATGCTTAGATATATCATAGGCGGTTCCCAAACAGAAAATAAACGTATTCCTTTTTCCACCATACATTCACTTTCCATGGCTAACCGTATCCACGGGTGCCCTCCATACCAACACTTTCCAAGGAATTTATTATTTGACAACATAAAGTAAATTAATTTTTTGGCATTTCGAGATTGGGCATCCGTAATACCTTTGCCTTAATCATGCAATGACAAGTGAATAAACACTCATCTTGAGAATAACACATCTAGCATGGAAAATATTAGCCACCCCTGACCGCTCCGCGAGCGAAACAAACACACAAAAGAGAAGTTTATTTTTGAAAATTAGAGAAGGCAGATGCAAATTTGCTTAGAACGGCAAAAGAATACCACATATAGGTAGATATAGTGGACTCATGTGGAAAAACTGGTTTAAAGGTTTTTGGATGCACAAGTAGTGATCATACTTAGTGCAAAATGAAGGCTAGTAAAAGATTGGGAAGCGACCAACTAAGAAACGAATAATCTCATAAGCGAGCATTAAGCATAACTAACACCGAATAATCCACCACAAGTAGGATATAATTTCATTGCATAACTATTGACTTTCGTGCTTGCATAGGGTATCACAAACCTTAACTCCAATATTCTTACTAAAGCATAATTACTCATCAAGATGACTCACATATCACATCATCATGTCTCAGAACTATTACTAAGAATCAAGTTTATTTGTCCAATGATTTTCATGAAAGTTTTTATTATATCCTTCTTGGATATCTATCACTTTGGGACTAATTTTCATGTCTTGCTTTTGACAAGCTCCAACAAATATAAGTGAAGACCATGAGCATAATATTTCTTTCTCTCAAATTAATTTAAGTGAAGCAAGAGAGAATTTCTTGAAAATTTTGCTAACTCTCAAATAAATCTAAGTGAAGCAAGAGAGCATTTCTTCAAAAATACTAAGCACACCGTGCTCAAAAAGATATAAGTGAAGCACTAGAGCAAGTCCATAGCTCATAAAAATTTAAGTGAAGCACAGAGAGCAATTCTAACAAGTCATGACATAATTTTGGCTCTCTCAAATAGGTGTGTCCAGCAAGGGATCAAGACTTAAAACACAAAATAAAACAAGCAAAAACTCATATCATACAAGACACTCCAAGCAAAACACATAGTATGTGACGAATAAAAATATAGTTTCGAGTAAAATACCGATGGTCGTTAGAAGAAAGAGGGGATGCCACTCGGGGGCATCCCCAAGCTTAATTGGTTTCTCATTTTTGGATAATAGCATGGGATGCCGGGGCATCCCAAAGCTTAGGCTCTTCTACTCCTTATTCCTTCATCCATCGTAAGATAACCCAAAACTTGAAAAATTCAATCACACAAAACTCAACAAAACCTTTGTGAGATCCGTTAGTATAAGAATAATACATCACTACTATAAGTGTTGTATCAAACAAATTCTTATTTTATTCTTGTATTATATCTACTGTATTCCAACTTTTCTATGGCAAAAAACTCATCAAAGAAAACCATAGAGCCATCAAAATAAGCACACAACACAAAGAAAACAGAATCTGTCAAAACAGAACAGTCTGTTGCAATATGACTATTTTGAATACTTATGTAACTCCAAAAATTCTGAAAGCTTAGGACAACTTGAGATATTTGTGTATTGATCTACTGCAAGTGGAATGGGTATTTTATCGCTCTCTGGTAAAAAATGATAATTAATTTTGTGAGCACAAAAGTTTCTGTTTTTTCAGCAAGATCAAATAACTATCACCTAAGAAGATCCTAAAGGCTTTACTTGGAACAAACACTAATTAAAACACAAAAAACACAATCATAGCAGTAGAATAATTGTGTAAAAACTCAAGAACAGAAAGCAAAAAGCAAAAATAAATTTTATTCATTGGGTTGTCTCCCAACAAGCGCTATCATTTCACGCCCTTAGCTAGGCATAAGATTTCAATGATGCACACATGAAAGATAATAATTGAAACACAAAGAGAGCATCATGAAACATGTGACAAACACATTTAAGTCTAACATACTTCCTATGCATAGGAATTTTATAGGAAAGCAAATTATCAAGAGAAGTAAAAACTAGCATATGCAAGGAAGAAGAAAGAAACAATAGCAATCTCAACATAACGAGAGGTAATTTAGTAACATGAAAATTTCTACAACCATATTTTCCTCTCTCATAATAATTACATGTAGGATCATCATTAAATTCAATAATATAGCTATCATATAAAATTTTCTCTTCATGGTCCACATGCATAATAGTTTTATAATCTTCCAAGATAGTGGGATTAACATCAACTAAAGTCATGACCTCTCCAAACCCACTTTCATAAAAAAATTCATAAGATCGTACACTCTCCAAATATGTGGGATTACTTTTACCTAAAGTTGACGATCTTCCAAACCCACTTTCAATATTATTGCAAACATATTCATCACGAGGCTTAAATAAATTTTCAACATCATAAGAAGAATCACCCCAATCATGATCATTGCAACAAGTAGTGGACATATCAAAATTAGCATCCCCAAGCTTGGGGTTTTGCATATTATTAGCACAATTGATATTGATAGAATTTATAGTAAAATCATTGCAATCATGCTTTTCATTCAAGGAGCTATCATGAATCACTTCAAAGATTTCTTCATCACAATTTTCAGATTCACGAATCTCAAGCAAAACTTCATAAAGATAATCTAGTGCACTCAAATCACTAGAAATTGGTTCATCATAATTGGATCTGTTGAAAAGATTAGCAAGTGGATGAGGATCCATATCAATAGATTTTTTAGCAAGCGAAGATGCAAGCAAATAGAAGACACATGGCAACACAAGCAAACAGAAGATCCGACGAGAAAAAGGTGAACGAAAAAGAGGGCGAATAAAACAACAAATTTTTGTGAAGTGGGGGAGATGAAAATGAGAAGCAAATGGAAAATAATGTAAATTGCGAGGAGATGAGATTTGTGATTGGAACCTGGTATATGTTGAAGATCCTCCCCGGCAACGGCGCCAGAAATTCCTTTTGATGTCGCTTGAAGCTACGTCGGTATTTCCCCAAAGAGGAAGGGATGATGCCGCACAGTGGCGGTAGGTATTTCCCTCAACTATGAAACCAAGGTTATCGAACCAGTAGGAGAACCAAGCAACACAACATAAACAACCCCTGCACATAGATAACCAATCCTCGCAACCCGATGCTACCTCTTGAGCATGTGTTGGTTTTCCCTTGAAGTGGAAAGGGTAATGCAGCAAAGTAGCGTAAGTATTTCCCTTAGTTTTTGAGAACCAAGGTATCGATCCAGTAGGAGACTACACGCAAGTCGGCTAGTACCTGCACAAACAAACAAGAACCTCGCAACCAACGCGATAAAGGGGCAGTCAATCCCTTCACGGTCACTTACGAAAGTGAGATCTGATAGAGATAATAAGATAAATATTTTTGGTATTTTTGTTGTATAGATTAAAAAGTAAAGATTGCAAAATAAATAGTAAACTAGAACTATAGATCGGAAACTTATATGATGTAAAGTAGACTCGGGGGCCATAGGTTTCACTAGTGGCTTCTGTCAAGATAGCATATATTATGGTGGGTGAACAAATTACTGCCAAGCAATTGATAGAAAAGCGCATAGTTATGATGATATCTAGGCATGATCATGAACATAGGCATCACGTCTGTGTCAAATAGACCGAAACGATTCTGCATCTACTACTATTACTCCACACATCGACCGCTATCCAGCATGCATCTAGAGTATTAAGTTGAAAAGAATAGAGTAACGCATTAGGAAAGATGATATGATGTAGAGGGATAAACTCAAGCAATATGATATAAACCCCATCTTTTTATCCTCGATGGCAACAATACAGTACGTGCCTTGCTGCCCTACTGTCACTGGGAAAGGACACCGCAAGATTGAGCCCAAATCAAAGCACTTCTGCCATTGCAAGAAAGATCAATCTAGTAGGCCAAACCAAACTGATAATTTGAAGAGACTTGCAAAGATATCAAATCATGCATATAAGAATTTAGAGAAGAATCAAATATTGTTCATAGATAATCTTAATCATAAACCCACAATTCATCGGATCTCGGCAAACACACCGCAGAAATAATTACATCAAATAGATCTCCATGAACATCGAGGAGAACTTTGTATTGAGATCCAAAGAGAGAGAAGAAGCCATCTAGCTAATAAATATGGACACGAAGGTCTGTGGTAAACTACTCACACATCATCGGAGAGGCCATGGTGTTGATGTAGAAGCCCTTCGTGATCGAATCCCCCTCCAGCAGATCGCCGGAAAAGGTCCCCAGATGGGATCTCACAGGTACAGAAGGTTGCGGCGGTGGAAAAGTGGTTTGGTGGCTCCCCTGGATATTTTTAGGGTATAAGAGTATATATAGGCGAAAGAAGTAGGTCGGTGGAGCTGCGAGGGGCCCACAAGGGTGGGGGCGCGCCTGGCCCCCCGGGCATGCCGCCCTACCTCGTGGCCGCCTCGCTGCTTCCTTGACATCCACTCCAAGTCTCCTGGATTGCGTTTGTTCCCAAAAAGATCCTTGCAAAGTTTTCATTCCGTTTGGATTCCGTTTGATATTCCTTTTCTGTGGAACACTGAAATAGGCAAAAAAACAACAATTTGCACTGGGCTTTCGGTTAATAGGTTAGTCCCAAGAATAATATAAAAGTGCATAATAAAGCCCATAAACATCCAAAACATATAATAAAATAGCATGGAACAATAAAAAATTATAGATACGTTGGAGACGTATCAAGCATCCCCAAGCTTAATTCCTGCTCGTCCTCGAGTAGGTAAATGATAAAAACATAATTTTTGATGTGGAATGCTACCTAACATAATTTTCAATGTATTTCTCTTTATTGGGGCATGAATGTTTAGATCCGAAAGATTCTAGACAGAAGTTTAATATTGACATGAATATAACAATATTTCAAGCATTGCTAACCAAGCAATCATGTCTTATCAAAATGCTCCCATCGAGCACAACCCCGATGACAAGCCAAGCAATTGTTTCATACTTTAGCCTTTTCAAACTTTTTCAACTTTCAGGCAATATATGAGCGCGAGCCATGGATATAGCACTATGGGTGGAATAGAATATGATGATGGAGGTTGTGTTAGAAGACCAAAGGGAGAAAGTCTCACATTGACGCGGCTAATCAACGGGCTATGGAGATGCCCATCAAGTGATGTCAATGCTAGGAGTAGGGATTGCCATGCAACGGATGCACTAGAACTATAAATATATGAAAGCTCAACAAAAGAAACTAAGTGGGTGTGCATCCAACTTGCGTGCTCACAAAGACCTAGGGAATTTTGAGGAAGCCCATTGTTGGTATATACAAGCCAAGTTCTATAATGAAAAATTCCCACTAGTATATGAAAGTGACAACATAAGAGACTCTCTATCATGAAGATCATGGTGCTACTTTGAAGCACATGTGTGGAAAAAGGATAGTAACATTGCCCCTTCTCTCTTTTTTCTCATTTTTTGGGCCTCTCTTTTTTATGGCCTTTCTCTTTTTTTCCGAAGAACTTTCCTCACATGGGACAATGCTCTAATAATGAAAATCATCACACTTTTATTTACTTACAACTCAAGAATTACAACTCGATACGTAGAACAAATTATGACTCTATGCGAATGCCTCCGGCAGTGTACCGGGATATGCAATGAATCAAGAGTGACATGTATGAAAGAATTATGAAGGTGGCTTTTCCACAAATACGATGTCAACTACATGATCATGCAAGGCAATATGACAATGATGGATTGTGTCATAATAAAAGGAATGGTGGAAAGTTGCATGGCAATATATCTCGGAATGACTATGGAAATGCCATAATAGGTAGGTATGGTGGCTGTTTTGAGGAAGATATTAGGAGGTTTATGTGTGATAGAGCGTATCATATCACGGGGTTTGGATGCACCGGCAAAGTTTGCACCAACTCTCGAGGTGAGAAAGGGCAATGCACGGTACGGAAGAGGCTAGCAATGATGGAATGGTGAGAGTGCATATAATCCATGGACTCAACATTAGTCATAAAGAATTCACATATATACTTACTGCAAAAATCTACAAGCCATCAAAACCAAGCACTACGCGCGTGCTCCTAGGGGGATAGATTGGTAGGAAAAGGCCATCGCTCGTCCCCGAACGCCACTCATAAGCAAAGCAATCAAAGAACAGCCCATGCTTCAAATTTGTCACACAACTTTTACCATACGTGCATGCTATAGGACTTGCCAACTTCAACACAAGTATTTATCAATTCCATAATTACTCCACTAGCATAACTCTAATATTACCACCTTTATGTCTCAAAACAACAATCAAGGACCAAACTTCTCATAACATTTAATGCACTCTATATGAAAGTTTTTATTATACCCACCTTGGATGCCTATCATATTAGGACTAATTTCATAACCAAAGCAAATTACCATGCTTTTCTAAAAGACTCTCGAAATAATATAAGTGAAGCATGGGAGATCAATAATTTCTATGAAGTAAAACCCACCACTGTGCTCTTAAAAGATACTCCCTCCGTCCTGAAATACTCGTTGGAGAAATGGATAAATATGGCTGTATCTAGAACTAAAATACATCTAGATACATCCATTCCTACGACAAGTATTTCCGAACAGAAGGAGTATAAGTGAAGCACTAGAGCAAAATTATCTAGCTCAAAAGATATAAGTGAAGCACATAGAGCATTCTAATAAATTCCGATTCATGTGTGTCTCTCCCAAAAGGTGTGTACCGAAAGGATGATCGTGGTAAACTAAAAATCAAAGACTAAAATCATACAAGACGCTCCAAGCAAAACACATATCATGTGGTGAATAAAAATATAGCCTCAAGTAAAGTTACCGATAGATGAAGACGAAAGAGGGGATGCCTTCCGGGGCATCCCCAAGCTTAGGCTTTTGGTTGTCCTTGAATTTTACCTTGGGGTGCCTTGGGAATCCCCAATCTTAGGCTCTTGCCAATCCTTGTTCCGAAATCCATCAAATCTTTACCGAAAAACTTGAAAACTTCACAACACAAAACTCAACAGAAAATCTCATGAGCTCCGTTAGTATAAGAAAACAAATCACCACCTTAAGGTACTGTAATAAACTCATTCTTTATTTATATTGGTGTTAAACCTACTGTATTCCAACTTCTCTATGGTTCATACCCCCCCCCCCCCCGATACTAGCCATAGATTCATCAAAATAAGCAAAACAACACACGGAAAACAGAATCTGTAAAAACAAAACAGTGTGTAGTAATCTGTAGGTTTCAAATACTTATGTAACTTCAAAAATCCTTAAAAATTAGGAAATCCTAAATAATTTGTATATTGATCTGCTGCAGTTGGAGCCAGTATTTTTCTGCTTTCTGGTTAAAAATGAAAATTATTCTCGTGAGCGCATACTTTCTGTTTTTTCAGCAAGATCAAATAACAATCATCCAAGAAGATCCTAAAGGCTTTACTTGGCACAAACACTAATTAAAACATAAAAACACAATCGTAACAGAGGATAGATGATTTATTTATTACTAAACAGGAACAAAAGCAAGAAACACAAATAAAATTGGGTTGCCTCCCAACAAGCGCTATCGTTTAACGCCCCTAGCTAGGCATAAAAGCAAGAATAGATCTAGGTATTGTCATCTTTGGTATGCAATCCATATGTGGATCTCATAATAGATTCATAAGGTAATTTAATTTTCTTTCTAGGAAAGTGTTCCATGCCTTTCCTTAATGGAAATTGGAATCTAATATTTCCTTCTTTCATGTCAATAATTGCACCAATCGTTTTAAGGAAAGGTCTACCAAGAATAATAGGACATGCAGGATTGCAATCTATATCAAGAACAATGAAATCTACGGGCACATAATTCCTATTTGCAACAATAAGAATAGCATTAATCCTTCCCATAGGTTTCTTAATGGTGGAATCCGCAAGCTGCAAATTTAAAGAACAATCATCAAATTCACGGAAACCTAACACATCACACAAAGTTTTTGGAATCGTGGAAACACTAGCACCCAAATCACATAAAGCATAGCATTCATGATCTTTAATCTTAATTTTAATAGTAGGTTCCCACTCATCATAAAGTTTTCTAGGGATAGAAACTTCTAATTCAAGTTTTTCTTTATGGGATTGCATTAAAGCATCAACGATATGTTTAGTAAAAGCTTTGTTTTGATCATAAGCATGCACTACTAGGGAAAATCTTATACACAGAACTTTAGCAGTAGTGCGGGTCAAAAAAGCACGCTGGTGCAAAGTAGCAGTAGCGCGCCTGTGCAAACCGCGCTGCAGATAAAGTTTTAGCAGTAGCATGTCTTGCTCTAAACACGTTACTACTAAAATTCCCACGGCTTAGCCGATAGGCTACACATAGTAGTAGCGACCTATATCAAACCGCGCTACCGCTACTTTCTTTGTAGCAGCGTGTTTTAATCTAAACTCGCTACTGCTAAAGGATATAAAATTAAATGGAAAGCAAATAGAAAGGTAATTGAAAATGAAAGAAATAGAATAAGCTGAAAGGAAAAAAATAAAATGTGAAGAAAACTAAATGAAAAAGGGGGAAAAGAGAAAGGAGTTGCAGTAGCGTGTATCCCAGAACGCGCTATAGCTAACGTAGCAGTAGCGCGCTTTCTGGAACGCGCTACTGCTACTTCTGACTTAACCACGGGGTTCTTCCTTCCCCACGGCCACTTCCCCCAAATCCAGCTATCCACTCTCGCCGCCGCTGTCGCTCATCGGCCACCGCGCGCTCTCCGCACACCCTCTACGCCGCCCCGACCCCAGATTCAACGCCGCCACCGCCCCCAACCCCAACCTCGACGCCGCCATCCGCCGCGCGCCCGAGCCCCGACCTCGACCTTGACACCGCCTGCCCCTCCCTTGTCGCGGGCACCCGAGGTGAGCACGCCTGCTCCTCCCTCTCCCCTACCTTTGCCTAGGGTTTCTTTATATTTTAGTTGCATCAAATTAGTTAAGGTTCATGTAAGGATGGAAACGAATCGGATGCGGATGCGGCTCAAATGAGTTAGGGTTCATGTAAGGGTGGAAACGAATCAAATTTCTAAGATGAATCATAAAACGAGTAAAATTTGACCACTTATTTCACTTTATAGTTGGATAATTGGAATATCCACTACAACTTTCCACCCCTAGCTTCATAAAATTAGATGTTAATTAGGGCAGTAGTTCCTAGGTACTAATAAGTTAGTAAGAACTAGGTAATAATTAGGTACTAGTTTATTTTTATTTATAGTAAGTTTATTTTTGATAAGAACTAGTTGAATTAATAGAACTAGTTAGTAAGAACTTGTTGCTATTTTTTTAGTTAAAGCAATTTTTCCCGCATCGACGTGGATGATGCCTATCCCGCATCCTCGTCATCGAGTCGGTGGAGGATGACACCTGCTTGACTAGATGGGCCATGTCCGTGACTGGGCTCCTCCGGGGTGGTACTAGGAGGCGCTACCTACCGGGGGGCGCATGTTGGTGAGGAGGCAGCCTGTCGTTGACCCGAACCTTCTTTGGTGGCGGTCGCGTGGGCGAGTGACGGTCCAGAGGCTCCAGGACCCTGCGGAGGTGGTGCGTCACCGTGTTAGTGAGGAGGACGCGCACGTCCGTCGCTACTTGTTTTGGAGCACAAGTTCTCCAATACCTGGCAGGTTCTCCAGGGATCTCACTGGAGCTATGATCCCGTGATGGTTCCTTCTCTGTGGGTGTCCACCGCCCGCGCCGATACCCGCCGTGTGCTAGGGTTTTAGTTGTATTAGTGATGTTATATGTACGACACTATTCGGGATGTATTAATGATAGTATTCGACGATGTACGGACGCACGAGATGACTTACTTTTGCTTATTGAATCCATGCTAATTTGACTCCTATAAGATATTTTGAAATGTATATCTTGTGTTTCTCAAATAGGATATGTGCTTGCCCAAGTGGCCGGTCATGTTTGCAGGTTACACCTCTGAGTGGCCTATGTTTTTCCGGAGTGTTGATTCATTTCCGTTCCGGCAAATTTCAGGCGCTCGATATGTCCTATTTTAGCAAAGGTCATGCCGGATTTTTCCGTGAATTTTGGCATGACTTGTGCCAGAATATGTAGGAAATATCGAGTGCCCCGGATTCCGTGAATTAATGTTTTAACTATGAACATAGGAAATGTTTGACAATGAAAAGGATTTCGGTATTTGCAAATACTGCAAAGACGAGCGCGGCCTGTGCGACAGAATCTTCCTAGATGATGATAGGCACTTCAGCATCAAGCTGGACGAGAACTTCGAAGTGGATACAGTAAGTCACAACGAAAAGTCTTTTTTCGTAATTAAGCATGACATTTGCTTCATTTGCTTCAACTTATAATTTAAGCATGACATTAAGCATGACAATTCTTTTTTTACTATTCTACTAGCGTATCCCCTGCCATGCAAGAGTTTTTGTATTGGATAAGATAGGTTTCAGTCGTACTATGGAGGAAAAGAAAGTTTACTTGAAGACCGAGCATGGTTATATTTTCCATGCAAAATTATACAATTCAGACGACTACACCTATTTTGGATGCAAAACATGGCGAGCGCTATGCAAGACTTATGCATTTGAGCCTGATATGGTTATCACCTTTGATATTCGTCCGGAAGATGATATTGAAGGTAATACCAACATCTGGGTCGATGTGCAGACGGCTCCAGTTATACCATTATGTAAGTTTCTCAACCATATTTATGTCTTTGATATTGTTTATTCAAAAATAGTTGACAACTAATTTGTATTGTCAGCTTATTTCGGTGCAAGCAAACATGTCCAGCGCTTGGTAGATAGGACCTACTACTGTCCTGGGGCTGAACTAAACTGCGAGGAGCTAAGTCATTATGTTTCATGGCTTGAGGATCTTTTATACTGTCAAGACAAATTTTCTTCCTGCATTTAGAAATGTTAGTACTGAAAACGTGCGACCAATAGTGTTCGTAATGAACTACGGTCACATCTATTTAGGAAGGATGGTAAGATTTTTACTATTTGTCCTCAGTGCATCTTTTCCATACATTATTTTTGAAGCTAAACTTCATTGCTAAGTATGTTACCATACAATGTTCTTCAGCAGGGACTCCCGATGAATGTTGTGCCTTATGGGATCGAGACTAAAGGTACCATGCGTATTATTAGCTTACGGCCAAGATATCCTACAGATTACTTTAGTGCATTCAAGATTAGCGACGGATGCTTAATAGTGCAAGACTGGACCAAATGTGTGATGGAGAAGCGCAGAGAAGTACTAGGGGGGCAACAAACAGATGCGCTACCCACGATTAGGAGACAGGTTCATTTGCATGCTCCAACTTGATCAAGGAGGAGAGCTACACATGTTTTATGTTATTTTACCCAAGAGAGAGCAGCAGGAGTGATTAGCTAGCTAGAAATGAGTTTGAGGATGATGATGTGCTACACTATTACTATAATGATAAAATAGCTAGTGTTGGTGGTAATGACTATGATGATGATTATTAGCTAGTGTTAGTGGTGATTAAATAAATACCGTTGGTGGTAATGACTATGATGATGATTAAATAGCTTATGCTGGCGGATTAGATTCAAGTGGAGGCAACATGTGGTGCACATCGAAAGTACTACTAGTCCAAACTAGATCAAGTTTGGATTAGTAGTATACTTTTGACATGCACCACATATCGCCTCCACTTGAACCTAATCCACCTTCATCTGACACACTGTTATGGACATAATGATGTAAACCTCATAACTGGTATTGTACCAATATTTGTACGATGGCGCATAAATACACTAAAAATAAAAAAATAAAAAAAGAATACTAGTAGCGATGGAGAGAAAACACGCTGCCAGTAGTTACATTAGCAGTAGCGTGGGAGTGAACAAACGCTGCAGCTATTTGTCCTAGCAGTAGCGCGTGCGGGCACGCGTTACTACTAAGCAATAGCTGTAGCGCCTTATTAGTAGCGCGCCTACCCGCGCTACTAGTGAGCACAAAACCAGCGCTACTGCTAGGGTTTTCCCTAGTAGTGATGAGGAGAATTTAGCACGGATTGCAACAAGGAAATGCAGTCTATCAAAGAGCAATTATCACAATTAAATTCCTTGAAATACAAAATAGTGGGCTCATTGCTATGTAAAGTTTTGACCTCTTCAATCCCACTTTTACCAATTTTTGCATCAATATCTAAAAACTCTAAATCATTAGGACGCCTTCTAACTAAAGTTGACTCATCTCCAGTCCTATCTTTATTAAGATTCATATTGGCAAACAAAGATTTAATTGGAGACACACCAATCACTTTTAGATCTTCATCTTTATTATCCTCTAGATCTTCCGGTTTAGCAGCCATCTTATTAACTAAGGTGGCTTGCTTATCCGAAATTTGCCCTACTAAATTTTCAAGATGGGCAAATTGAGATTTCAAACCATAATATTCCTTAGACATATCATCAAGCTCTTTATTCATGTACTCCATAAAAAAATTTTGTTCCTTAAGATCATTTCTGAAGAAATTATTATGCTCAAATTGCAAAGACATAAAGCTTCTAACGTTGTTCTCAATTTCTGCCAACCTTCTAAGGTGAGGATCAACGTTTTTAGGCAAGGCCATCATGGAAAGCAGACACACAAGAGGCTAGCGTAAAGATACGAACGGAAGAAGGGCGAACAGAGAAGAGGCGAATAAAATGGCAAGGGTGAAGTGGGGGAGAGTAAAACGAGAGGAAAATGACAAATAATGTAATGGGAGGGATAGGAGTTTGTGATGGGTACTTGGTATGTCTTGACTTGGTGTAGAATTCCCCGGCAACGGAGCCAGAAATCCTTCTTGCTACCTCGTGAGCATGCGTTGGTTTTCCCTTGAAGAGGAAAGGGTGATGCAACAAAGTAGCGTAAGTATTTCCCTCAGTTTTTCAGAACCAAGGTATCAATCCAGTAGGAGACTACACGCAAGTCACCTAGTACCTGCACAAACAAACAAGAATCTCGCAACCAACATGATAAAGGGGTTGTCAATCCCTTCACGGTCACTTACGAAAGTGAGATCTGATAGAGATAATAAGATAAATATTTTTGGTATTTTTTGTATAGATTGAAAAGTAAAGATTAGTCCCAAAAATAATATAAAAGTGCATAATAAAGCCCGTAAACATCCAAAACAGATAACATAATAGCATGGAACAATCAAAAATTATAGATACATTGGAGACGTATCACCCGACGTGTTAAAGGGGTTGCTAATCCCTTTCGGGGTACGACGCCTCAAGGGACAAACGGACATGAGATAAATTTGTAGTAAATTGATAGATCGAACTCTAAATAAAATAAACAAAGAAAAATTGCAGCAAGGTATTTTTGGTTTAATGGATCTGAAAATATATGCAAGAGAAAAGTAGATCACAAAGGCAAATATATGAGAAAGAAGACCCGGGGGCCGTAGGTTTCACTAGTGGCTTCTCTCGAGAAAAATAACAAACCGTGGGTAAACAAATTACTGTTGGGCAATTGATATAACTTCAAATAATTATGACGATATCCAGGCAATGATCATTATATAGGCATCACGTGCAAGATTAGTAGACCGACTCCTGCCTGCATCTACTACTATTACTCCACACATTGACCGCTATCCAGCATGCATCTAGTGTATTAAGTTCATGGAGAAACGGAGTAATGCAATAAGAACGATGACATGATGTAGACAAGATCTATCTATGTAGAGATAGACCCCATCATTTTATCCTTAGTAGCAATGATACAGATGTGGCGTTTCCCTTTCTGTCAGTGGGATCAAGCACCGTAAGATCGAATCCACTACAAAGCACCTCTTCACATTGCAAGATAAATAGATCAAGTTAGCCAAACAAAACCCAATTATCAGAGAAGAAATATGAGGCTCTAAGCAATCATGCATATAATAAATCAAAGAAACTCAAATAACTTTTCATGGATATAAAAAGATATAACTGATCATAAACTCAAAGTTCATCAGATCCCAACAAACACACCAAAAAATAGTTACATCATATGGATCTCCAAGAGACCATTGTATTGAGAATTCAGCGAGAGAGAGGAAGCCATCTAGCTACTAACTACGGACCCGAAGGTCTACAAAGGACTACTCACGCATCATTGGAGAGGCACCAATGGAGGTGGTGAACCCCATCCGAGATGGTGTCTAGATTGGATCTGGTGCTTCTGGACTCTGAGGCGGCTGGATGAATATTCCGTCGCCCCCTCTAGGGTTTCTAGAATATTGGGGTATTTATAGAGCAAAGAGGCGGTCCGGGGGGCACCCGAGGTGGGCACAACCCACCAGGGTGCGCCTGGGCCTCCTGGCGCGCCCTGGTGGGTTGTGCCCCCCTCGGGGCACCCCCTAGGCGCAGCCAGGGCCCGTTGTGTTCCTTCCGGTCCATAAAAATTCTCCATATAGTTTCGAGGCATTTGGATTCCGTCTGATATTGATTTTCTGTGATGTAAAAAACATGGAAAAAACAACAATTGGCACTTGGCACTATGTCAATAGGTTAGTACCAAAAACTGATATAAAATGACTATAAATGATTGTAAAACATCCAAGATTGATAATATAACAACATGGAACAATCAAAAAATGTAGATACGTTGGAGACGTATCACCATTGAACTCACTGAGTCTTCTGGCCTTGCTGCTCCGTTTGCTTTTCATCATGATTACAATCATGCAACTATTCATCAGTTTTATGCCAGGTGTTTCTTTGGTCCTGACAAGACCGTCACCTGGATGACTTCTGACACTAAGCTCACAACCTTATATGCTCAGTTTGTTGCCACTCTTGGGTTTCCTGACACGGGTTTCAAAATCCATGAGGCTGACCCAACTCATGCACCCAAAAACATTGAGGCTTGTGGTTATCTCCTCAAACCTATTAGTGAGCTTGATGAACTTGAAAAGGTCAAAGATCTAAATCAAGTTTCTATTTGGCGATCCCCCTTTTTCATTATCTATCAGTGTGTCATTCGCACCATCTATGTCAGGACCCCGATTCCAAGTCACATCGATCTAGCCGGTAACACCTCATATCACATTGCGGCCTCACGCACGGTATCCCCACGGGTGTCGCCTTACCATGGCCCGGGACCGTTTGCGCCTTTTGGCTCACGTATATGATAGTGTCGCTAGCATCCATATGACAGAGAACCCGGGCCGACATGGCTAGTCGTGAACCCAAAGCGGCACAGACCTATGGAGACAGGCATACATGAATCATATCGAGCATGTTGGTCAACAGCGTGTGAATCCAGGCTGTAGCACTGGGCTAACAGGACTCCGGGTAACCCAGCCTGTAGCAGGCTAGGCAGGACTCCGGATGTCACCGCATGACATTTCCCCGAAGGGACACACATAGGAACGAAGTGAAACACATGCCGGCCAGTCAAGTGTCCTGAGCAGTAGTGCTGGGCTAGCAGGACTCCCGTGAACCGGGCTATAGCGGACTACTATGGCTCGAGGAGCACTAGACTACATTTCCCCATAAGAGAGGCTGCCAAGGATAAACAACTAGATTGTCGGATCCCACACATACCAAGCATTTCAATCATACACACAATATGCTCGATATGTGCAAATACAACATGGCATCACAACAAAACTCTACAACTCAAGTACTTTATTTAAAGGCTCCAAAGAGCCATACATAACATGTTCATACAGGTAGGGGTCACATGACCCGACACTCAAGTCATACAAGCATACAAGCACATGCGGAAGCAAATAGTCTGAGTACAGACACTAGAAAGAAAGAAGGCTTGTCGAAGCATGTCTATCTACATAGGGCCCTCCATGGCCAGGATCACCACTCATCGACGTCGAGGTCTACATAAAACCCATCGGAGGGGGCGGTGTTGTCGTCTGAAAACAGTAATTGAAGCAACATGAGTACAAAGGTACTCAGCAAGTCTTACAACAGAACCTACTATACATGCTCATTCTCAAGAAGGTGGTGGAGTTATTGCAGCAAGCCAGCTTTGACTCCTGGCTAAGCTATCCTACGAGACACCACTAGTAAAATAGTTTTCACACACGAGTCCACTAATCACCAACACAATACTCCACCGGGGATCCTCCCTCGTCATCCTACGAGAGGGCCATCCTCGGTACTCACACTTATCTTGAGTCTTTTATTTGTAACCATTAACTTGTCTATGAACTGTATAGGCAACCAAGTAGTCCTTTACCGCGGACGCGGCTATTCGAATAGATGATGTTAACCCTGCAGGGGTGTACTTCTTCATACACTCTCTCACCACTTACCGTCGTTTACACGACATGTACTCGGCAGCCTTCAAGTGGAAGCCCAACGAGGGTGTCGGCCACGGCCTACCTAAACACTCAAGTCTCTAGTCCAGGTTTATCGCCTATCTAGGTTCCATCCGCAGGGAGTCCGGCCGAGGTTTCCCCATACGGCCCCGAACATTGTGAACAGGGTCCCGAGACGCCAAACGGGCGCCCGACATACCCGGCCACGGTGTATCTACCGCATCATAGCCCACCCCTAGGGTCAGCACTACGCACGGCCGCCAACACATAACCTACAAACACCAGAAACTAATTGCAACTCCTGGACAGAGTACTAGGGTGATTAAGAAGCCGAGAGGGTCAATTAAGGACCCCAGTGCATGGTAGTAGCTGATTCTTAAATCACACATATAGATCTCAGTTCTTAGGGACGGCCTCAATGAAACAACGCACCATGTACTCCTACATGGCCTCTCATCGATACCTTTACCAAATCATGTTCAACACATCTCTCACATTACCGACATAATCATTTCACTCTAGCCCATCACCCAGATGAACCAGACCTGACACAACTCTAAGCATAGTAGGCATAGCAAGGTAGGAAACACATACATGGCTCAATCAACTCCTACACATGCTAGTGGGTTTCATCTAGTTACTGTGGCAATGACAGGTCATGCAGAGGATAAGGGTTCAACTACCGCAGCACACAGCAGTTTGAAACGTTGTTGTCTTAATGCAGTAAGTGAGAGCAGAAGCAAGAACATGGGATTGTATCGATATGATCAATGGGGCTGCTTGCCTGATGGAGTGGTAGTAGGGTACTTCCCTTCAGCTGGATACTCGGAAATATCCTCGGAGGCAGAACCTACCACGAAAGACACCACAGAACACATTCATCACATGGCAATATGCAACAATATGATGCATGCTATGACATGGCAATATGAGGTGTCCTGCCTAATGCAATGTGAAACAAGTTGAAATGGGTCCATTTGAATCAAAGATTCAAATGGAAGCTTAAGTTCTTATGCATTATAAGTGTATTAGCTTGTTTCACCTAAACAGCAAGGTTAAAGTGTTTTGTCATGCAAGAAACCATTACAGATGGAAAGGTTGAATTTTTTTGATCATTTTTCATGTTTGATTTGGAGCAATGGTTGATTTTATATGATTTTTAGAAGTTTTGGCTATTTTCTGGAATTTCCTATATAAGAATAAAGCACGAAAATAATTAACTGTGTCACTGTGACGTCAGCGGGTCAAAGGCGCCAGCCCAGGTCAAACCTGACTGGCGGGCCCCATCTATCAGTGTCTCAGCTAACTAATAGAGTTAGTTAGTGTTTAGTTAGCACTAAACTAGGTTAGTTAGGCCCTGGGCCCACATGTCAGTGAGATAGAGTTAGTTAACGAGGTCATTAACCTCTAAGAGAGTGATTAGCACTAATTAAAAACTAAACTGATTAGTTAGGAGCCGTCCCCACATGTCATTGACTCAGGCGGGGTCAAACTGGGGTCAACCCGGGTCAAACTCGCCGGCGTTTAGCCGCCGGCGAGGCCAAATGCGGCGGTGCAGGTGCGGGTTTCATCCACAGGGCACCGTTCGAGGCGCCGTTGGGTTCTACGGGCAGCTGGGAACGAGCCATGATGGGTGGTGCTAGTGGTTGGGCTCGGGGTCGCCGGAGATGACGCCGGCAACGAGTTTGGCAGCGGCCGGAGCTCGGGTAAGCTCGGAGTCGTCGCTAGGGGGCACAGAGAGGCGCGTGGGTTAGTGCGTTGAGTTCCTGGGGGTGCGGTAGGGCTAGTGGACAAGGTGGCGCGGCCGTTGGGTGGCCGAAGCCTCGTTGGCGACGAGCTTCGCGGCGGCGCGTGCAGGTGAGCTACGTGCAGTCGCTACGGGGCTCAAAGAGGGAACGGAGAGAGTGGGGATGTAGCTAGGCTCACGGCGGTTGCGACGGAGCTGACGGCGGGGTCGGGGACGGCCTGCTGCGACGGTGACGGCGAAGGCGATCTTCGGCGGTGGCGGAGTCGAGCGAGGTCGATGCGGTGGCTTCGGGGCACGCGAGCGCTCGGGGCTCGGCCTGCTCAACGGAGAGGAGGGTGGCGGAGCTCGTGGACATGGTAGGGCGGCACAGAGACGATAGTGGCTACGGCTACGGCGGCAGCTGCTTTGGCCATGGCGGAGGGGAATGAGGGAGAGAGGCAGGGGGGAGTGGACGTGTCTAGGGGGTTGGGGCGCGATGTGGAGGACGTCCAGCCCGTCCAGCGGCGAAGCGGCAAGCAGGAGGTGGCGCACGGCGGTGCGCGCGTGTCGGGCACGCGCTCGTCCTCCTGGCAAAGGGGGAAGACGATAGGGGAGGAGGCGGTGGTGGGCTAGGCCGGTTGGCTGGGCTACCAGCTGGGCCGGCTAGGTGGGCCGCATAGCAGGTAGGTCCAAGTAACTCTCTCCCTCTCTTATTTGTTTCTGTTTTCTATTTTTCTATTATTTCTGTAACTTTAGGGCTTTCTTAGAAATGCCAGGGCATTTCCAAAAATCATAAAATTAAACATGGCTACTGCTTAGAATATATCAACAGTAAACATTTTAGTTTATGATTATTTGAGCATTTAAAATATTTTATAGCATTTAAATGCCGAAATGCAAATACTATATGGATTAAGCCAATGACCTTAAGATGTCCTAGAAAAATGTGCACCATTTTTGTCAAAGGTTTTAACCCAAAACAAAAGGGTGGATTTTTAGAAGGGCATTTCAGGTTCATTGAAAAAGTTTTTTAGTAAACCCTAGTTGTTCCAGGGGGGTGCTGGGGGTTCTATCATCCCCATTTCATCTTTCTGGGAAATTTAAACATGATGCAATCACTCTAATGCATGAACTAGCTAGGGTGTGACAACTCACCCCCACTCAAAAGAATCTCGTCCCGAGATTTAGGATCTGTTGGGAAGAAGTGGGGTACTCGAGTCGAAGACGATCCTCCCTTTCCCAAGTGGCTTCCTTTCTCGGAATGGTGTGACCATTGAACCTTGAGAAACTTGATGTTATGGCGTCGAGTGGTACGCTCGGCTTGATCAAGGATACGAACGAGATATTCCCGATATGAGAGATTATCTTGTAGATCAAGCGTTTCGTGGTCCACTCCATGGATAGGATCCGCGAAGCAACGCCTGAGTTGAGAAACGTGGAAGACATCGTGAACTCTGGAAAGATGCGGAGGTAGTTCCAATTGGTAGGCAACTTCTCCTCGTTTGGCAAGAATGCGAAAGGGTCCAATGTAACGAGGAGCCAATTTGCCTTTGATACCGAAACGATGGGTTCCCTTTAACGGAGTAACCCGAAGGTAAGCCTTCTCGCCGACTTCATAAGTCATGAGCTTATGTTTACGATCATATTGGCTCTTTTGACGAGATTGGGCTGTTTTCAATTTCTCACGAATAACGCGAACCTGCTCTTCTGCTTCCTGAATCATATCCGGGCCAAAGAGTTGTCTTTCCCCGGTTTCTGACCAGTTAAGAGGCGTTCGACATTTTTGTCCATAGAGAACTTCGAAAGGAGCTTTGCCCAAGCTAGCTTGATAACTATTGTTATAAGCAAACTCCGCGAATGGAAGGCATTTCTCCCAATCCATTCCGAATGAGATGACAAAAGCTCGGAGCATATCTTCCAGAATTTGATTTACTCGCTCTACTTGACCACTTGATTGGGGGTGGAAGGCTGTGCTAAAAGAGAGACGAGTTCCCATAGCATTTTGGAAACTTTCCCAAAATCAAGAGGTGAAGAGACTCCCATGGTCTGAGTTAATTTCCAATGGTACACCATGAAGAGACACTATTCGGGAGATGTATAAATCAGCTAGCTGGCTAGCAGTGATACTCTCACGAACAGGTAGAAAGTGGGCCACCTTGGAAAGACGATCGATCATGACGAAGATGGCATTATTCCCTCTCTTGGTCCTGGGAAACCCAGTAATGAAATCCATACTGATTTTATCCCATTTCCACTCAGGAATAGCCAAAGGTTGAAGGGTGCCAGCAGGCCGTTGATGCTCTGCTTTAACACGACGACCAACGTCGCAACTAGCAATGTATTGAGCAATTTCTCTCTTCATCCTAGTCCACCAAAACCTCTGGCGTAGGTCTTGATACATTTTAGTACTACCGGGATGAATGGTGAGAGGGGATTCATGAGCTTCCTTAAGAATCAACTGGCGTAGATGTTGTTTCTTGGGAACCACCAAGCGGTTCTCAAAGAATACAACACCTCGCTCATCCATGGAAAAACATTTAGCAACTCCGCTAGCGATGTTTTCCTTGATCCGAGATATCCCCTTGTCATACCGCTGGGCGGTTATGATCTGATCCATAAGGTTAGGCTTCGCCACCAGGGTGGATAGGAATCCTCGAGGAACTATGTGAAGGTTAAGCTTACGAAATTCCTCGTGGAGAAGTGGTTGACTTTGTTGTAACATCAGGTTGTTACAATAAGATTTACGACTTAGCGCATCAGCCATGACATTGGCTTTGCCCGGGGTGTAAGTTATTCCTAAGTCGTAATCCGAGATCAACTCGACCCAACGTCTTTGCCTGAGATTCAAATCCGGTTGGGTGAAGATATATTTCAAACTTTGGTGATCGGTGAAGATCTCGCAACAATTACCGAGAAGGTAATGTCGCCAAGTTTTAAGTGCATGGACTACAGCTGCAAGCTCTAGATCATGTGTGGGATAGTTTTCCTCATGGGGGTGTAATTGCCGTGAAGCATAGGCAATTACCTGACGATCTTGCATGAGTATGCAACCTAGTCCTTGTCGCGAGGCGTCGCAATAGATAATAAAGTCCTTGGAGAAATCTGGTGGTACCAGTACGGGAGCAGATGTCAGGCGTCTTTTCAGTTCCTGAAAGCTGAACTCGCACTGTGGGGTCCACTCGAACTTTTTATCTTTCTTGAGGAGTTCAGTTAGAGGTTTAGCAACCTTGGAGAAATTCTCGACGAAGCGACGGCAATAACTCGCTAAGCCAAGGAAGCTCCGAACTTGCTTGACCGTCTCAGGTGGAGTCCAATCAAGGACGGCTTGAACTCGCTCGGGATTGACAGCAATACCCTTACCAGAGATTACATGGCCTAGATAGGTCACTTCTGGCAACCAAAATTCACACTTGGAGAATTTGGCATAAAGGCGATGCTACCGAAGTTTCGTCAATACCAGCCTTAGATGTTCGGCATGTTCCTCTTCATTCTTGGAGTAGATGAGTATATCATCGAGGTATACTACGATGAATTTATCCAAATACTCCATGAAGACCGAGTTCATTAACCGAGAGAAGGTGGCTGGGGCATTGGTTAAACCGAAGGACATAACGGTGTACTTGTATTGGCCATAACGAGTAACAAAGGCCGTTTTGGGAATGTCCCCGTTTCTGATTTTGATTTGATGGTAGCCCAACCTCAAATCCATCTTGGAAAAGACTAAGGATCCAGCGAGCTGATCATACAGATCGTTGATCCTAGGAAGCGGATACTTGTTCTTGATAGTGACCAAGTTGACAGGTCGGTAATCTACAACCATCCGATCCGTTCCATCCTTCTTCTTGACGAAGAGGACGGGGCAAGCCCAAGGGGAGGAACTAGGACGGATGAAACCCTTTTTCAAGGACTCATCGAGTTGGTTCTTAAGCTCGGCTAGTTCTAAGGGTGCCATCTTATAGGGTCTTCTAGAAATTGGAACGGTTCCTGGAACAAGGTCTATCACAAACTCGACATCCCTGTCAGGTGGAACACCTGGCAGTTCTTCTGGAAAGACATCCGGAAAGTCTCGGACTACCGGAATATCTTCAAGGTCTGGAAGGGGGTTGGCATTTAGGGAGTAAAGCTGGCGCTTGGCCACTCGAGTTAAGACATTGACTGTCTTGCCCGATGGGTGAGTAAGTTGAACGGTTCTAGTGGCACAATCAATCTTAGCATAATGAGCTGACATCCAGTCCATACCCAAGATGATGTTTATGTCCGAGGACTTGAGAGCTATTAAGGATGCAAGGAAGACAAGTCTATCGACAAGAATTTCATTCCCATGGCTTACTCTAGAGGTTTGCCATCTAGAGCCAGGGGTTTGAATTTCCATGGTAGTGGGCATGTCATAGAATGTCGTGTTATGCAATCGAGCATAGCTCTCAGATATGAATGAATGAGATGCTCCAGTATCGAAAAGAACAGATGTCGGATGGCAATTAACAAGGAGCGTACCAAGGACGACGTTAGGATCCTTATGAGCCTCCTCAGCTGAGACATAGTTGACATGGCCACGTGAAGTGGTGGCTGGCTTGGTGTAGAATGTCTTTCCTGCTGGCTTACCACAGCCAACGAACTTCCCAGACTGGTTGGGGTTGTTGCTCTGGGGACACTCCCGACTGTAGTGACCCAGCTCTCCACACTTGAAACATGTCATAACATTGGGGCGTGGAGCAGCATTAGCAGCAGGGCCACCATAGGGCTTAGACGGTGCAAACTGATGGTTGGGGCGAGGCACCTCAAAGGATAGCCTCGGAATGAACCTGGGTGGCAGTGTTGTGCTTGGAATCCACACCCGGCGCTTCTGAGATCCAGAGCCGGATGAAGAACCAAAATCACGAGAGTGCTTGCGTGAAGCGTCATAGTCAGTCTTACCTGTCTCAGCACTGATGGCTTTATTGACCAACTTCTGAAAGGAGGTGCACTCGTGCAGACGAAGATTGCGGCGAAGCTCGGGGTTAAGTCCCTTGCGGAACCTTGCCTGCTTCTTAGCGTCGGTGGATACCTCTTCAGGAGCATATCATGCCAGATTCCCAAATTCACGACTATATGCATCCACAGTCAGTCTTCCTTGGGTGAAATTGCAGAACTCTTCCCTCTTGCGATCTATGAGACCTTCCGGGATGTGATGCTCACGGAAAGCCTCACTGAATTCAGCCCAAGTAGTGATTTGGCCGACCGGGCGCATAGCCTCAAAGTTTTCCCACCAAAGGCTAGCAGGGCCTTCAAGGTGATAGGCAGCATAGGTAACCTTATCAGCTTCGGCTACGTTAGCAGAACGTAGCTTGTGGGAGATGCTGCGAAGCCAGTCATCCGCATCGAGGGGCTCGAGGAATGATTAAACTTTGGTGGGTACAACTTGATAAAGTCATTGATTGACACCAAGTCATTTCGCTGATGGCGTGCAGTGTTCTGCTCAATCCGCTCCAGCAAGCGGTTAGTCTCACGCTTGTTTCTTTCCGCTTCTAGCATAACTTCGGCTAGAGAAGGCGGGTGAGGCAGATTTTCACCCCTAGCTGCACTGGCTTCCCCCTGCTCCAGGGCAGCAGGGTTGCTGCGGGTGTTGACCACCCTAGGGAAAACAAGACAACGGTTTAGACAAGGATGGAACAAACTTAGCAAGGAAGTGCAGAATGTAATGGATAACATGGAATGCTAAGATGTTCATTGCACGACATGGTAATATAGTAACTGCCATATATATATACCATTGGTCATACACACCGTACATAGTTTAGTACAAGCCCATGCTAGAGTACAACTACGGTGAAAGACATTACATCTCATCGGAGGCATTCCAAGCTCCTATACATTATTTTTCTACATCTCACGCGGGACTGTGGAGAATACAACTATTACAGTACTAGTGAAACTACTACTAGCTCAGACGGCTCCGTAGTAATCCTCATAAAAGTCACCACCAAAGCCTGGAAGTGGAACATGATCATATGGGAACAGACAGTCCTGCGGAGCCTGTGGACCATAGGGGCTCGGATGTGGCCTTGGTCCCACAGGCGGTGGCAGACGAGGACCACGAGGAGGGGTGATGCCTCCTACATCGCGCCACTCCATACAATCTGGCAATCCAGACCGCACAGGGTACAGGTCCCTCATGTCCATGTATCCTGCCTGCACCGCAGGTGCAAACCGATTCAAAGTGGCCCAATGATCAGAACGAGTGTGGAAAAGCTCCATACGCAAGGCCCGATTTTCGCGGTCCTTGTCCTCGAGCATCTTGGCAGTGGTGCAGAGTAGTGACTCCTCATATGCAGAGTCATAGTACAAAGCCTAATAGTACCCCTGTGCTCCAGGAAGTGAGGCTGGCATGTAGCGGAAGTCGGTGTTCTGAAGCAAGGCAGTCCTGGCTCGAATGATAGTCATCATTGAGTAAGCTGCATCCTGCACAGACATCTCAATAGTGACCCCAAGTCCATAGGAACAGTGAAGGGGTTCAGTCGCTCCAGGATAAGAGGGGTATATCCTGACGGTACAAAGGTACTGGCTCTGGTTGAAATCTCGGAACTGCTCCTCGACGGTATATTCCGGATACCACCGATAGCCTAACTCGACCATCACTCGAACCAACATGGTCGTGTGACTGGGCACATCGAGGCACCGGGTCGGACGAACCACTTGGTTCTGGGAATGGGTGGCCATCTGAAAGCATAGAATAATGCAAAGGCATTAGAATTTTCTAGGGGAAATCGGACAGCATAACGGCTGTAAATGCTCAGAAAAAGATTTGAGACATCCACAACAGTTTGCAATACCACTCAACAACATCATATCAAGGTTCTGATTCAACTGACAACATACTAAAAGTAGTAGAAACTGTACTGAGGCTTGTAACAACAATCCTATAAGCTACTATCGATTAGTAATACGTGAACCTGATAGAAAGAAGAGAGCCTAGTCCTTAACCCACGTAGAATGAGAAGAGAATGACTCAGATCAGAGGGCATAAGGTAAAGGAGTAAAAGAGCCTTACGTTCCCTCCCACAATCAATTCCCCTACATATAACTAAAGCATTTCTAGACTCGACATCGACCAGTTTGGCTCAACGAACCTACAGGCAGTCCTGCTCTGATGCCAACGCTATCAGGACCCCGATTCCAAGTCACATCGATCTAGCCGGTAACACCTCATATCACATTGCGGCCTCACGCACGGTATCCCCACGGGTGTCGCCTTACCATGTCCCGGGACCGTTTGCCCCTTTTGGCTCACGTATATGATAGTGTCGCTAGCATCCATATGACAGAGAACCCGGGCCGACATGGCTAGTCGTGAACCCAAATCGGCACAGACCTATGGAGACAGGCATACATGAATCATATCGAGCATGTCGGTCAACAGCGTGTGAATCCGGGCTATAGCACTGGGCTAACAGGACTCCGGGTAACCCGGGTTGTAGCAGGCTAGGCAGGACTCCGGATGTCACCGCGTGACATTTCCCCGAAGGGACAGACATAGGAACGAAGTGAAACACATGCCGGCCAGTCAAGTGTCCTGAGCAGTAGTGCTGGGCTAGCAGGACTCCGATGAACCGGGCTGTGGCGGACTACTATGGCTCGAGGAGCACTAGACTACATTTCCCCAGAAGAGAGGCTGCCAAGGATAAACAACTAGATTGTTGGATCCCACACATACCAAGCATTTCAATCATACACACAATATGCTCGATATGTGCAAATACAACATGGCATCACAACAAAACTCTACAACTCAAGTACTTTATTTAAAGGCTCCAGAGAGCCATACATAACATGTTCATACAGGTAGGGGTCACATGACCCGACACTCAAGTCATACAAGCATACAAGCACATGCGGAAGCAAATAGTCTGAGTACAGACACTAGAAAGAAAGAAGGCTTGTCGAAGCCTGTCTATCTACATAGGGCCCTCCATGGCCAGGATCACCACCTGGGTGGCAAGTTACTCATCGACGTCGAGGTCTACATAAAACCCATCGGAGGGGGCGGTGTTGTCGTCTGAAAACAGTAATTGAAGCAACATGAGTACAAAGGTACTCAGCAAGTCTTACAACAGAACCTACTATACATGCTCATTCTCAAGAAGGTGGTGGAGTTATCATAGCAAGCCAGCTTTGACTCTTGGCTAAGCTATCCTACGAGACACCACTAGTAAAATAGTTTTCGCACATGAGTCCACTAATCACCAACACAATACTCCACCGGGGATCCTCCCTCGTCATCCTACGAGAGGGCCATCCTCGGTACTCACACTTATCTTGAGTCTTTTAGTAGTAACCATTAACTTGTCTATGAACTGTATAGGCAACCAAGTAGTCCTTTACCGCGGACGCGGCTATTCGAATAGATGATGTTAACCCTGCAGGGGTGTACTTCTTCATACACGCTCTCACCACTTATCGTCATTTACACGACATGTACTCGACAACCTTCAAGCGGAAGCCCAACGAGGGTGTCGGCCACGGCCTACCTAAACACTCAAGTCTCTAGTCCAGGTTTATCGCCTATCCAGGTTCCATTCGCAGGGAGTCCGGCCGTGGTTTCCACATACAGCCCCGAACGATGTGAACAGGGTCCCGAGACGCCAAACGGGCGCCCGGCATACCCGGCCACGGTTTATTTACCGCATCATAGCCCACCCCTAGGGTCAGCGCTACGCACGGCCGTCAACACATAACCTACAAACACCAGAAACTAATTGCAACTCCTGGACAGAGTACTAGGGTGATTAAGAAGCCAAGAGGGTCAATTAAGGATCCCAATGCATGGTAGTAGCTGATTCTTAAATCACACATACATATCTCAGTTCTTAGGGACGGCCTCAATGAAACAACCTACCATGTACTCCTACATGGCCTCTCATCGATACCTTTACCAAATCATGTTCAACACATCTCTCACATTACTGACATAATCATTTCACTCTAGCCCATCACCCAGATGAACCAGACTAGACACAACTCTAAGCATAGCAGGCATAGCAAGGTAGGAAACACATACATGGCTCAATCAACTCCTACACATGCTAGTGGGTTTCATCTAGTTACTGTGGCAATGACAGGTCATGCAGAGGATAAGGGTTCAACTACCGCAGCTCACAGCAGTTTGAAACGTTGTTGACTTAATGCAGTAAGTGAGAGCAGAAGCGAGAACATGGGATTGTATCGATATGATCAATGGGGCTGCTTGCCTCATGGAGTGGTAGTAGGGTACTGCCCTTCAGCTGGATACTCGGAAATATGCTCGGAGGCAGAACCTACCTCGAAAGGCACCACAGAAAACATTCATCACATGGCAATATGCAACAATATGATGCATGCTATTACATGGCAATATGAGGTGTCCTGCCTAATGTAATGTGAAACAAGTTGAAATGGGTCCACTTGAATCAAAGATTCAAATGGAAGCTTAAGTTCTCATGCATTATAAGTGTATTAGCTTGTTTCACCTAAACAGCAAGGTTAAATTATTTTGTCATGAATGAAACAATTACAGATGGAAAGATTGAATTTTTCTGATCATTTTTCATATATAATTTGTTTGATTTGGAGCTATGGTTGACTTTCTATGATTTTTAGAAGTTTTTGCTATTTTCTGGAATTTCCTATATAAGAATAAATGCAGAAAATAAATAACTGCGTCAGCATTGCGTCACTGTGACATCAGCGGGTCAAAGGCGCCAGCCCAGGTCAAACCTGACTGGTGGGCCCAATCTGTCAGTGTCTAAGCTAACTAACAGAGTTAGTTAGTGTTTAGTTAACACTAAACTAGGTTAGTTAGGCACTGGGCCCACATGTCAGTGAGATAGAGTTAGTTAACGAGGTCATTAACCTCTAACATAGTGATTAGCACTAATTAAAAACTAAACTGATTAGTTAGGAGCCGGCCCCACATGTCATTGACTCAGGCGGGGTCAAACTGGGGTCAACCCGGGTCAAACTTGCCGGCGTTTAGGTGCCGGCGAGGCCAAACGCGGCGGTGCAGGTGCGGGTTTCATCTACAGGGCACCGTTCGAGGCGCCGTTGGGTTCTACGGGCAGCTGGGAATGAGACGCGGCGGGTGGTGCTAGTGGTTGGGCTCGGGGTCGTCGGAGATGACGCCGGCGACGAGTTTGGCGGCGGCCGGAGCTTGGGTGAGCTCGGACTCATCGCTAGGGGGCATAGAGAGGCGCGTGGCTTAGTGCGTTGAGTTCCTGGGGGTGCGGTAGGGCTAGTGGACAAGGTGGCATGGTCGTTGGGTGGCCGGAGCCTCGTCGGCGATGAGCTCCGCGGCGGCGTATGCGGGTGAGCTACGTGCAGTCGCTACGGGGCTCGAGAGAGGGAACGGAGAGGGTGGGGAGGTAGCTAGGCTCACGACGGTTGCGACGGAGCTAACGGCGAGGTCGGGGATGGCCTGCTGTGACGGTGACGGCGGAGGTGATCTCCGGCGGTGGCGGAGTCGGGTGAGGTCGATGCGGTGGCTTCGGGGCACGCGAGCGCTTGGGGCTCGGCCTGCTCGACGGAGAGGAGGGTGGCGGAGCTCGTGGACATGGTAGGGCGGCGCAGAGACGACAGTGGCTACGGCTACGGCGGCGGAATGGCGGCGGCTGCTTCGGCCATGGCGGAGGGGGACGAGAGAGAGAGGCAGGGGGGAGTGGACGTGTCCAGGGGGTCGGGGGCGCGACGTGGAGGTCGTCCGGCACGTCCAGCGGCGAAGCGGCAAGTAGGAGGTGGCGCACGGCGGTGCGCGCGCGTCGGGCACGCGCCCGTCCTCCTGGCAAAGGGGGAAGATGACAGGGGAGGAGGCGGTGGTGGGCTGGGCCGGTTGGCTGGGCACTACTAGGAAAAGGCCTACTAATGGCGCACCAGTTTTGCCTCCTAATGGCGCATCACTGGTGCGCCATTAGTAGCACGCCACTAGTATTTTTTACTAATGGCGCACCACGGGTGCGCCATTAGTATCTGGTATACTAATGGCGCACCACCCAGTGTGCCATTAGTATATAACACCATGCGCCATTAGTGTGCCTCCCAGGGGCCATATTTAACCATGTGCTTTGGCACACTAATGGCGCACTATGGATGGATGCGCCATTAGTATACTTGGCATACTAATGGCGCACTCTGTAGTGAGACGCCATTAGTATGAATATTAGGTTTTTTTTACTTTTCTGATTTTTGCACATGTTACAAAATATATTATTTGACAGAATATAGACAGTAGCACACAGCAACAGCAGATTCATTGAATACAATAGAAGATTAGTTTCCGAATACAATTCATCATATTAGTCTCCAAATTCAAAAGACCAAACAAAGATAAAACATTACAAGTCTCGAGACCGCGAGTATCGAGTTTGTCGGAAGTAATACTAATCCTAACAAGTCCTACTAATCATCATCATACAACTTCTACTCATTATTCATAACAAGTCATACGATCATCATCTTGATAGTCATCGAACCAACCCTACTTAATTGTTCTTAGCACATGATCTTCAGTATTAGGCAGGACCTAAATACCCTATTTAAGCTAAAATAGCATAAAACAATATAGACCCTGACTCTCCATTATGGAGAATGGAGAACATCCTGTCTCCAATTCTTGCGCTTCGCTTCCTTTTGCTTCCAAGAAGCTCCTTACGACTGTCCATACATTTTTTCCATCCTTTGATTTTCATGTCTCCACTTCTTTTAGAAATCTCGTATGGACAGTTGAGATTCGTAGGACGACCTGGCTGTATGTTCAAAACATTAACACTACCTTTCAGATACATCATATGAGGCACACAATTCTCTGGGATTATCTGTTGAAAACATAGTAATAACTTCATAGTTAGCAATGATGTACTAGTTTTAGAAGTATGCAAAAGATGCACGGATGTCGTAATAGTAAAAATCTTACCAGGGTATCTCCATGGTAGTTACCGTAGTTGAACACATGCACTAGTGGCACGTATTTACCATAATGTTGAGGAGTTTGATTGTGGATAGTGTAATTCTCAATGTCAGTACAAAATCCGACCAGATGATTTTTCTCCTTGTAAGTTGTTAATTCGGAGCCATCAGTGTAGTGGGTTTTGTCTACCATCTCCCGCACATTCTTCGAACAATAAAAATAAGCTGTTAATGGAAATAAGATGTCAACTATTTTGAAATAAACAATATAAATTAGCTAATAACTATGTTTGAGAAACTCACATAGCGGTAGAACTGGAGGCGTATCAACAAGGACCCAAATTTCCATATTGTCTTGGTTGATGTCAGGATTACCAAGATCCATGGTGATAAGCATACCCTCATCAAAACCATACATCTTGCAAAATGCTTCCCAATTTTCGCAACCAAAATGGGTTACGCTCTCAGAATTATATAGATTTACTTCAAAGTCCACATCGTGATGAGTCCTTAGGTGAATTTTCTTTGTTTCAGAAATTTCATGGTCTTCAAAATCCATCCTCTCCAAGACATAGCGTCTTGCATGGCATGGGATAAGCTATACTCGAATTGTAAAAGATGAAAATTACACGTTGAAATAGTTGAAGTCATGCTTAATTATTAAAATAACACTTGTCGTCATTGTGTACCGTTTCAACTTCGAAGGTCTCCTCGAGCTTAATGCTGAAGCGCCGATCATCGTCCAGGTGAGGCATGTCGCACAGACCTCGATCGTCGTGGCACCAGTCGCACTCCGCCGGGAGACTTTCATCGTCCGATGATGATGATGACATATCCTACGTTCATAATTCAAAACTACATCATTTAGGGTTTGTCAACACTGAGGCATCCTAAAAGCTAAGCTTTTATCATTTAGGGTTTGTCGATGCTGAGGCACCCTAAAAGCCTAAGCTTTCATCATTTAGGTTCTTATCGACACCGAGGCACCCTAAAAGCCAAGGTTTTATCATTTAGGGTTTGTCGACGTCGAGGCACCCTAAAAGCCTAAGATTTCATCATTTAGGTTTTGTCGATGCCGAGGCACCCTAAAAGCCTAAGCGTACATCATTTAGGTTCTCATCGACACCATGGCACCCTATAGAAGCCAAGTTAAGTTTTCATCATTTAGGGTTTATCGATGCCGAGGCACCCTAGGTTGGGCCTAATCACTTGGCTCTATTGCCACCTATGTTGGGTTTATCATCTAAGGTTTATCGATGCTAACGAGAATTCTAAGTTGGGCCTAATCACTTGGCTCTATTGCCACCTATGGTTTAATGCAGCAAGAATGGCGGGGCAGTTGATCCTACTTAACTAAGTACTAAGATACCCCGGCCCATGCATTAGTCACAAGTACCCCATATGTCCTATTTTTAGCAAAGTCATGCTAAAATTCATGGAAAATTTCGGCATGACCTTTGCTGAAAATAGGACATATGGAGTACCCGAATTTGCTGGAATGGAAGTTAATCAACATTCCGGCAAACTCAAGGGCCTCTCGGGGTACAGCAGCAGCATCACAAGTTGACAAAATTCCCATGTAGTACAGGAGCAGCATCACAAGTAGTACCAATGAACATATAGTCCAGCAACTTGAAAAAGCTGAAGTTCTCAGCATGAAGTAAACAGGAGTATCCAGAATAGTTATTTGCTTGATCTCAAGTTTGACATATACGATAGTGATAGATGTAAGGAGCAGAACAATGCCAAAGCCACAACCTCAAATCAGGAACAAATAAAAACACAAACTACAAATTGATGCGATCTAAATATACTTTTCCCTTACAATAAAATAGCACTGTGATTTACAATGTAATACTCCAAGCTGAGCTGAATATTTTCAAAGGTAGGACTATTTAGTTCATGAAACATAACATAAAATTTTGTTTCCTCTTGTTCAGTAATAATTAGTTTTTTTAATGAATAACAATGGCATTTGATTTCTGCTGGTTTATTTAGAAACAACAGATCCCCAACTCAAAAAACCAGAATCCTGGAACACTTCAGGAGCACTTGAATTTCAAATTCTGTTGGTTTCTGTTGTTTATATTTAAATAAACAGCGCAACTTCAGTAACATGGAACTAAGAGCAGAATAGTTATTTGGGGCACTAGCTAGCCAGACACCACCAATTATCAAACTTAGTTGTTAGCTGAATATTTCAAAGCAGACTTAGGTACAGATGTCACCCATACTACCTTGGTTGGAATAGTCAATGCAATCTACTAGGACAGTAATAAGGCATGCATTTACAAGTTTAAGAAAAGTCTATAGATCTTGCTTCAGTTAATCTGCAAGGAAGCCTATAGATCTTGCTCGAATGCAGTAGCAAACTGAAGAGGAAAAACTGAAGATTAATGTGAATAACAATGTACAGTAGCAAACTCAAACTGAATCCAGTAACCATCTGAATTTACAGTAGATTTTTACTCCAAGTTCAAGCCCAAACATCTGAATTACTTTAGCTAAGACTGTACATTTCTGAACTTGTTTCAATTGGAAACCTCGACGGTGCACCAGGTGGAAGAGGAGAGCAGCAGGGGGAGAGGGGAAGCTCACCGGGTGGCACAAGGAGGCCGGCGAGAGCTTAGTAGCAGCAGAGGGTGGCTGTGCCTGAGGGGGAAGACGAGGGCGATGCAGCGGAGACGAGCTCGAGGCCGGGGTCGAGGAGGACGAAGCGAAGCTCGTGGACTTGCCGCCGAGGTGCGGGGACGGCGAAGGCCGCGGCTAACACGGTGACGAGGCTCGGGATCTGGCGGAGAAGGCGAGCGGGGGAGAGGGCGAGAGGGCGAGCACGGTGGCGCGGCTATGGCGCCGGTCGGGCGGCAGAAGGAGGGGGCGCGCATGAGGATGTGGCGAGGGGGGGATCGAAGTTGATCTGGCAAGGGAGGGACGAAGGGATCGGTCGAATTAGCAATGGCGCACCCCACAGCGGTGCGCCATAAGTAATCTTTTTTTGATAGCAATGGCGCACCACCCAGAGGTGCGCCATAAGTAACTTTTTTTGCATAAGTAATTTATTATTATTATTTTTTGTTGCATCTAATAATTTTTTAGAAAATGCATATGAATATGAAACAGTAATAATTTTTTTATAAAAACAGTAATATTTTTTAAAAAATATCATCAAATTTGTTATTTGAAAATATTTATGAATCGAAAAAATATCATCAAATTTATTATTTGAAAATATCATCAAATTTGTTATTTGAAAATATAAAAAAATTTGTTTTTTTTTGGATTTTTAGTTGCATTCATTTGTGACGGTGGAGCGGGGGAGGGTGCGGGGGATCGGTGGGGTAGGGTGCGGGGGGTCGGCGGCGGCGGTGGAGCGGGGGAGGGTGCGGTGGGTCGTCGGTGGCGGTGGAGCGGGGGAGGGTGCGGGGGGTCGTCGCCGGCGGCGTGGGTCGGGGCAGCGGGGGGAATTAGTTAGGGGGCGAGGGAGAGGATGAAGGGGATCTGGTGAGAGGGAGGGAATTAGCTAGGGGGAATCTTACTAATGGCGCACCTGCGATCGGTGCGCCATTAGTAATCTTTTTTTTACATAGTAATGGCGCACCAGGCAGAGGTGCGCCATTAGTAATCTTTTTTTTACATAGCAATGGCGCACCAGGCAGAGGTGCGCCATAAGTAATCTTTTTTTATATATAGCAATGGCGCACTAGCCAGAGGTGCGCCATAAGTAAATTTTTTTGTTGCATGTAATAATTTTTTAGAAAATGAATATGAATATGAAACAGTAATATTTTTTTATAAAAACAGTAATAATTGTTGTTTAACAACAATTGTAGTCTACACTTTATTATTATTATTTTTTTAAAAATGAATAGGGGAGAGGAGGCGCGGGTGGGATCGAGATCGAGATGGAGGGGGAATCGAGATCGAGATGGAGGGGGATCGAGATCGAGTGTCCTCATGAATATTCAATATTTATCATATTAAATATGAAAAAATATCATCAAATTTGAAAAAATATTCATGAATTCAGAAAGTGCCCATGAAATTTAAAAATATTCATGATATCAAAAAGTGCCCATGAAATTAAAAATATTCATGATATCAAAATATATACTAATGGCGCACTTCTATAGGGTGCGCCATTAGTAGTTTAAACTAGTAATGGCGCACTGTGAGGTGGTGCGCCATTAGTAGTTTTGCAAATAAAAGAACTAAAAAAATTCAGTACTGGCGCACTCCCTGTCTGGTGCACCACTACTAGTTAGAACTAGTAATGGCGCACTTCGGTAGGATGCGCCATTAGTATGTATGTAAAAATGAAAAAAAATTATCACTAGTGGCGCACCTGTTTTCTGGTGAGCCATTAGTGTCTTCCACACTAATGGCACATCACCAACTGGTGCGCCATTAGTATATAGTAGTGGCACATTGCTTCCCTGGTGCGTCATTAGTGTCAATCCTATCTATAGCCCTTTTCCTAGTAGTGGGGCTGCCAGCTGGGCCGGCCAGGTGGGCTGCATAGCAGGTAGGTCTAGGTAACTCTCTCCCTCTCTTATTTGGATCTGTTTTCTATTTTTCTATTATTTCTGTAACTTTAGAGCTTTATTAAAAATGCCAGGGCTTTATTAAAAATGCCAGGGCATTTCCAAAAATCATAAAATTAAACATGGCTACTACTTAGAACATATCCAACAGTAAAAATTTTAGTTTATGATTATTTGAGCATTTAAAATATTTTATAGCATTTAAATGCCCAAATGCAAATACTATATGGATTAAGCCAATGACCTTAAGATGTCCTAGAAAAATGTGCACCATTTTTGTCAAAGGTTTTAACCCAAAACAAAAAGGGTGGGCTTTTTAGAAGGGCATTTCAGGTTAATTGAAAAGTTTTTTAGTAAACCCTAGTTGTTCCAGGGGGGCTGGGGGTTCTGTCATCCCCATTTCATCTTTCTGGGAAAATTAAACATGATGCAATCACTCTAATGCATGAACTTGCTAGGGTGTGACAATCTACCCCAAGATGGGTGACGAAGGGTCCTGTAACGGGTATTGTATTGATCTCATGTATCGTCTTTATGAGCATCCCAATGGGAAGATAAATGTTCCTCACTTTCTGTGGCATGAGATTCATCTTGTGAGTCTTCAGTACAAGAGGGCCTTTCCTCATGCTCCTTTTCTTCAGGTTTTCATTGAGAGTGTTTCTCCTTTTCGCATTGCTCGGACTCATGTACATCCATGGTGAGTCATTCCACCTAATATGGCGGATGATTGGGCACCCAAGAAACCCACCTCTGCTCGATGTCTGCTGCTCAGTCTCGGCCTCCTCCCCCTAGCTCGTGGTCCTTTGGTCACATTGCTCGCTTTCTCGGGAAGGCCCATTCTGCCATGAGGAAGGCCTTCTCCTTTCACTGTTCACAAAACCACGATGTGGTCACTCGCATGGTCTCCTCTAAGAATGCTTTGAAGGCTCGTCTCAGAGCCTCCGGAGCCACATATGTGAGTGAGGATGAGCGTCTTCCTGAGGCTCCCCCTTCTGACTTTGGTTTCCCTTCTAGCCCTGAATGGGCTAATTTCTTTGACGAGGCAGGAGGCACTGGCGCCCATGGTGATGACGATGACAGTGATGATCTCTGACTATGTGGTTGCTATCTCGGTGCCTTCCCCTTTTTGAGTACTTGATGCTAAGGGGGAGGAGATTATCATAGTCTCTCTACTATTTATGTATGATGAATCATTATGTTGCGCTCGTTGAACCATTATGTTCTAGTTGAACCACTATGATGTGATACATGTGTTCTAAACATTATGCTATCTATGTATATTGAGATGAGCTCTATCATGTATTATCTGTTGCTATCTATGTATGTTGAGATGAGCTCTATCATGTATTTATCTATATGTTTTTTTGTATTCTGAAATGTTTATGTGTCCTTTATCAAGTAGTTGTGAGCTCATGACCATATTCCGTTTCACTATGCATACATTAAGGAGGAGCTCTGTTACAAATCTCTCATAAGCTTCATAAGTCTATTTATTTTGAGAGCTATATGTATGTTGTCATCAATTACCAAAAATGGGGAGATTGAAAGTGCAATCATGCCCTTAATCATGTTTTGATATTGTTGACAACATACATATAGGGAACTGATGCGGCTTGAACTACGTCAATATTTCCTTAAAGAGGAAGGGATGATGCAACACAGCTATGGTAGGTATTTCCCTCAATGATGAGACCAAGGTTATCGAACCAGTAGGGGAACCATGCAACGCGATGTAAACAACTCCTGCACACTAAGAACAAATACTTGCAACCCGACATAAGAGAGGGGTTTTCAATCCCTCGCAGGTAAAAAGATAGGTAAAATTGTAGTAGATTAGATAAATAGATCTCGCGGGAACGCGAGATAAAATAAATAATAACAAGTTGCAGCAAGGTATTTTTGTATTTTTGGATTAATAGATCTGAAAATAAAAGCAAATAAAAATATACCACGAAGGCAAATATAATAAAGAAGAGACCCGGGGGCCGTAGATTTCACTAGTGGCTTCTCTCGAGAAAAATAGCATACGGTGGGTAAACAAATTACTGTTGGGAATTTGATAGAACTTCAAATAATCATGATTATATCAAGGCAATGGTCATTATATAGGCATCACGTCCAATATTAGTAGACCGACTTCTGCCTGCATCTACTACTATTACTCCACACAACGACCGCTATCCAGCATGCATCTAGTGTATTAAGTTCATGGAGAAACAGAGTAACGCAATAAGAATGATGACATGATGTAGACAAGATCTATTTATGTAGAAATAGACCCCATCTTGTTATCCTTAATAGCAACGATACATACATGTCGGTTCCCCTTCTGTCACTGGGATCAAGCACCGTAAGATCGAATCCATCACAAAGCACCTCCTCCCATGGCAAGAAAAATCGATCTAGTTGGCCTAACTAAACCAAAGATTCGAAGAAAAAATATGAGGCTATAAGTAATCGTGCATATAAGATATCAAAAGACTCAAATAACTTTCATGGATAAAAACATAGATCTGATCATAAACTCAAAATTCATCGGATTCCAACAAACACACCGCAAAAGAGTTACATCAAATAGATACCCAAGAGACCATTGTATTGAGAATCAAAAGAGAGAGAGTAAGCCATCTAGCCACTAACTACGGACCCGTAGGTCTACAATGAACTTCTCACACATCATTGGAGAGGCACCAATGAGGATGATGAACCCCTCCGTGATGATGTCTAGATTGGATCTGTGGTTTCTGCAACTTGCAGCGGCTGGAATTGATTTTTGTCAACTCCCCTAGGGTTTATGGAATATTGTGGTATTTATAGAGCAAATAGGCGGTGTGGGAGGCCACCGAGGTGCCTAGGCGCGCCCTGCTGGGTTGTGCTCCTCTCGGAGCCTGTCATGGAATTGTCACGGTAGATGTCCTAGTGTGAGGACTTAGTCATGGAGCAATCGCGTTGAGGTTAACTTAAAGGGGTTAAACAAGACAAAGGACACAAAGAGTTTATACTGGTTCAGCCCCTTACGATGAAGGTAAAAGCCTAGTCCAGTTTGTAGTTGGTATTGCTAGGGTTTCGACGAGCAGGGAGTGAATATGCTTGACCCGGCTCTCGATCTGTTGTTTCCTATCCTAAGCCGCTGCTAGGTCGTCCCCTTATATACACGGGTAGATGCCCTGCGGCGCTTAGAGTCCCGGCCGGCTTATACGACGTATCCGGCTCGGTGACCTTTTACATATGCCTTACAGTACAAGTTTACATATATGGCGGTTCATACTCATGGGCTTTAAGCCGCCTTTGGGTCTGGGCCCTCTACTAAGCCTGTCTACAAATCGCCAGGTGACCTTGGGCTTCATTATGGTATATCTTCATAGGGTTAACCCGGCCCCTCCTGGGCGGGTCATACCTAATAATCATATCCCCAACATTAGGCCCCAGGTTGATTTGGACTCGTTCATGTCAACCTTCAAGACTTAGAAAAATCCTTTCATTCCCACTGCGAAAACCTTGTAACCTGCCATGACGTCATCTCCTAGATTTTCGGAAACCCGCCACGACGTCATCTTAACGGATCTTTATCTTAATGTCTTTCCAAAAATCGAGGCGTCCAATTAGCTGGACAACTATCATTTGGCCTCCTCGCCTTTCGCGCCTGCCTGTTTCTGTCTCCTTATAAATAGGACCCAAAAGACATCTTCCATTCTTCTGTGTCTCCTTCCTCACAACGCGTCGTCCCTGTACGAACCCTTCCACCGTCGACCTATGTCCTCGTCCTCGCCGCTGCATCGCCCTGAGAAGACGAGAGACGGTGCAACTCCACTGCTCTTATAGCTCTAGTAAGTCTTCCTCTGTTCATCACTAATCTTGCCATTAGGATTTCATCGATGTTCTTCGGTGTTCATCTGCGCTCATCATCCTTCTTTTCCTTTATTTTAGATCCACGTATTAGATCCAAAAGATATGGAAAGCTTGCGTGGTGGTAGTTTTAGCACTTGTTTTAATACTAGATCACATCCCCGCCATGGCAAATCTCCTCTAGGGCTTCTCCGTTTTTCCACTGTCGCCTTTTATAAATGAATTTATCCCCTTTTTCTGAATGATGGTAGATCCAAATTTATAACCTCCATCTATGGAACTTGTTTTTCTCAGTACTTAGCCAATCTTGTTTTTGGTCATTCTTGAATACCTTAGTCATGGTGGCTTACTCCGCTGGCTTAACTGTACCTCATATATCATTAGCCCTCACTTAAAACATGCTCTGTAGTTGTTGATTTGCAATCCCACCAACTAACTTGATCCAACAAATTATTTCTTTTTAGATTGTCCTTTCATCATGCGTCCAAAGACGATGACCACTTGCAACTGGGTCCCTTCCACAGTCTCCCAAAGTACTTTGAAAGACTTTGTCACTGTTGGATACTTACCGGAAAAAGTGTCATGTCTTACTGTGCTCCTGACCCGGTTGAAGTGAAACCTCAGCCAAAGGACGGTGAAATTATTGTTTTCACTGATCATATGAACTGGGGCTTCTCACCAGCCGGCTCAAAAATCTTTAGAGATGTTCTGCATTTTTTCAAGCTTCATCCGCAAGATATCGGACCCAATTCCATATCAAATATCTGCAACTTCCAAGTTTTCTACGAGGTTTATCTTCAAGAAGAACCTGCTATGGAGCTTTTCAGAGAATATTTCTATCTGAACCGCCAGAACGAATACACCAACGGTCCTACCTTAGAACTTGGCGGGATTTCGATTCAACGCAGACGGGATGCCATCTTCCATTTTGTAGTTCTGCCAAGCCATCCTAAAGACTGGAATCAAACGTGGTTTTATTGCAAGGATTCCTCACCGTCTGATGAAAATCCAATGCCGGGTTAACGTGCTGAACGTCTTGACGCCAAGTATCAACTTCCTGATAAGCTTTCTGCTGCTGAACGCAAGAAACTTGTCCCCACCATCAAAAAAGTTCAAGCCTTACTTGGAAATGGCTTAACTGGAGTTGACTTGATCCGCTGTTGGGTCGCATGGCGGATCATCCCTCTGAGCCACCGATCCGGCTTGATGTGTAACTACACCGGATGAACAGATGATCCATTATGTCATAGTTCCCTGCGTCTGACCGAAGAAGCCATTGTGGAAATGGCAACCACTCTTGTCAACAGCAAGTATGAAGACTGCAACATAGTGTGGTTAAATCCTTTCTGCAAGCATAACCCGGTGCCAGAGGTAAATCCTTTAACTTATTTTTCTTCAGCAGTTTAAATATTTGCATGAATTTTAACATGCTACCCTTCCACAGGCTAAATCTGACTTTTGGAAAGTCAAGTATGACCATGAGGCTGCCAAGAAAGCTAGAGCTGCTGCGATAGCCGCCAAGAAAACCGCCAGAAAATCGAAGAAGAAGAAGCCAATCGCCTCTGAATTACTCAAGCTGGATGACACCTCTGAGTCAGAGGTAGCCCTTGATTCTCCTGTTCTATTTTTAACCACCTTATTGACACTGACTATTGCCAGGATGACACGGGGGCCAGCTAGGCAGTTGAAGAAGAGGTAAATATCATTTCCTCCGACTCAGCGGGAATTTTTCTTCTAGCTCGACTTCTTCCTCTTTTCATATCTTTACCTTTGATAATGAGTTTTATTTCTTTAGTAGGTACAATAACACTATTCTTAGGAGCTACTTTAGCTCTTGCTCAGAGAGATATTAAAAGAAGCTTAGTGTATTCTACAGTATCTCCTTTACCAAGGCAGAAACTTCGGCGAGTAGCCCGGAAAGTAAGGTTTTCACACCCTTTGGCTTATTTAGATCCTCATTTTCTTTTGAAACGACAGCAACATGAGAGTCACTGATAGACCCGCTTTGGTGGAGATGACGATTTACCCTCTGACTTACCAACGACTCCTCAGAAACGTCAAAATGAGGATCTTTTTGACCTTCAATCCTTGTATTTGTTCAATGAATTACTTTCATTACTCACTTTCAAGTTTATCCTTGCAGGATATTTCACGATCCTCCTCTGGCGATTCATTACAAACTCAATTGTCGGCTTTCAAAACCGCCCCGGGTAAAGATAACTACCCTTCCTGTATATCTTTACATATACATCATTATGCTGACTTGTTTAAATCCTTTCTAGCGGTCAAGCAAAGCCCAAGAAAGCAAAGGTGACTAAGCCGACTGAGAATCCGAAAACCACTGAACCGGAGCAGCCAAACCTTGTACCAGAACATCCTGAGGAACCAGAACAGTCAACTTTTGTGCCAGGACACACTGAAAAACCAGAGGACCATGCTTTCAACGTTCAACTGGATGTGCCTGAACCTTCTGCGGACGAAACTGCTATCGATCCATCAAGCCTTGAGCCGTCCAGCTCAGCTAACCCGGCGGAGAAACACAGTGATGATGTTTTAATCATTGGTACCCGATTTGTTGAACCGGGAACCCAATTGTTTTTGCCCGACACTCCGCTAAATAAGAAGTTATGGAAAGCCAGAGGGTGAGGTTTGACGTCTCCCACTATGCTCACCTGAGTATTAGTGAAGTGTTATCTGGTTATCTCAGACAAGTGCACTCTAGCCGCGATTCAAAAATTGAGAAGGTCAAGCAGATGCACCAAAAATATGAGGTACGTTCTCTGGTTTATATAAGTTATATACCCTGCTAGCCTCCAAGTCTGCTGATTATGGAAATATTGAGTGATCTGTAGACTTAGAATATCTTGAAAACCTCTGTCTTAGACTCCCTTCAAGTCCGATTTGCTACTAAACCGGATGCTTATAATATTTCAATTTGCATGTGTAGCCCCCAAGGGACGCTTTAATCAGTATGAATGAGCCGGTCCTAGTAATTACTGCATAGAACTGAACCATATAGCCCTCATGAGCCGGCTGAGACTGTTGATAGCTTATCCGGCTCACTTGTAGAAAAAGTCAAGCAACATGCATTAGCCCCCAAGTGCCGAGTGTTGTTGCGTGCAAAACACTTGGGACTTTTTAGAAAAAACTGTTTCCTTTGAAAAATTTGCGCTGACATACATTAACCCTCAAGTGCCAAGTGTTATTGCTTACAAAGCACTTGGGACTTATCCTTTATAATCTGCCATGAAACTGAAACAACATTATGATGTATTCAGGATGCAACCACAGAACTGGAATCCCAACTGTCTGAGGCCAAGGCCCGACTGGCGACTCAAGAGACAAAGACAAAGAAAGCTGAGTCAAAATTCCAGTTGAGTGTGTCTGAGGCCGAAAAATTGAAGACTAGCTTCACGACGGAGAAGGAGGCTTGGGCCAATGAAAAGACTGCCTTGACGCAGCGTGCTGAGAAGGATGAGGTGGCTCGGGAAGAGGTTACCGCTGAACTCACCGGTTTAATAAACTGTGTGTCTCAAATGGTTTCTACAATCTTCGGTAAATCACCTTGTTACATACTTCAAATTGAGTATTTTCCATTATAAACTGCTACTTAATTCATCGTGTAATCTTTACAGGTCCCAGGAGCAATAATCTGAGCTGAGATACCATAGTAAAGCTGAAGGCGGTTTACACTCTGGTTGAACAGTTGTACACCGGAGCCCAACGGACTCTTGCCACCATCTCCCCCGTGAATCAAGGGCCGACTTTATTAAGTGGTATCTTGAAGAAGCTGTCTATCTTGCCCGCTTGATTTCAAGAAATCAAACGACCGTGCGCGAGAGCCAGAGCTGTAACTGCTTTAAGCCGTGCTAAAGCCTAGGTGCTCGAATTAGACCCGGTGGATGTAGCAAGAGGGTATCCCAGCCTCAGAGAAGATGGAACACCTTTTGATCAAGAAGATTTTGCTGCCTGTGTCAAGGACATTCGTCCGCATGCTACCAACATTGGTGAGGAAACCAACCTCATCAAGTATCAGCCGGGTTTTGATGCAGATAAAAAGAAGATGGCGACTCCTTCATATAAAGTGATGGACTTAATCCCGCCAATCCGTAAGCACACTTTTCCCCCTGAGATTGACCCATCTGGTCTGATTGATGATGAAGCTGAATTCGTCGCCCTTCATGGCTTTGACTGGTCCAAACCCAACTTCCAGACGGTGGAAGACGACGAACCGGCAAGGGGTGAAGCGCAACCATCTAGTCAGCCGGGTCAGGATTCATGAGCCGGGGCCGGCTTATCAGCTGCTATTTGTGAGACTTAAAAACAGTTATCTTTTGGGCTCGAAATGCCTTGTAATAGGCTAGCTTCAAACCTTTTGCTTTGCTATGCCCTCGTGCACACTTGGTTGTTTTATGATACTTCTTTATCCGTCATGTGAGAGTACGCAATGTATGCCTAATGATATTATCCATCCTGAAGCTGTTCCGTCATACAACAGACAAAAAATGTCCTGACGGTTTACCGCTGGACGGATTATACTGCCCCAACATGAATTTATCATGGTTTATAACCAAAGCTAGTGGAAATAATAATCATTAAAAAGATATCATACCTGTGCTAGTTGACCACACTATTGGTTGACCAAACGAGTGCAGTGAGGGTTATAACCCACAACCGGAACCCTGATAATTATCAGATGTTGTCGGTTTATGAATAAAACTAGACCGGGTTTTGTTAAAAATACCGGATATTATACTGGCGACTTATAGTCAAAACCAAGCCGGTTTAAAGAACACCGGTGCATCAGAATCATAAAGTATGATAAGTTGTATTAAATAAACCCAAAAAATCAAGAGGTTTTGAATTGTCATAACTATGGCATTGCGCCGATCAAGAGAGTTTAAGCTATGGTTCGGATACGACCAAATCCCCCAAGTGATCATCCCGGTGGCCTTATGCCTATCAAGAGGGTATAAGCTTTGGTTCGAATACGACCAAGCCCCCAAGTGATTTCCCTAGTGGTCTTACGCCTATCAAGAGGGTTTAAGCTATGGTTCGAATATGACCAAGCCCCCAAGTGATTTTCCTGGTGGACTTACGCCTATCAGGAGGGTTTAAGCTATGGTTCGAATATGACCAAGCCCCCAAGTGATTTCCCTGGTGGCCTTACGCCTATCAAGAGAGTTTAAGCTATGGTTCGAATACGACCAAGCCCCCAAGTGATATTGTGGGTTGGGCCCAAGGGGTACCTATGTTTGAGCTATGCTTTTACAACAGACTCGGTCCCTTTAACCTGGGTAGGAAACCCCCAAGTATATATATATATATATATATATATATATATATTCAGCCGGTTCAAAGGGTAATCATAACTTCATGCGTAAGCCGGAAGCCCCCAGTAACCAAAAACTCATTTATGAGAAAGACAGAGGCCCTGCTTTAGTAGGGATGCCGGTTTATTATATCAATCATAATATATACATTGTCTAAATATGTACATAAGGAGAGCCTATGGCTCAAGTGTAGTATGGCCTAAGCTGAGCAATATTCCAGGGCCGGCGGGTCTCCTCCTCTGACGTGAGTGAATCCTTGTGGTCTCGAACATCGATAAGGTAATATGACCTATTGTTTAGATTCTTGCTGACCACAAAGGGTCCTTCCCAAGGTGGGGATAACTTGTGCATATCAGTCTGATCCTGGATGAGCCTGAGCACCAGGTCACGTTCTTGAAAAGTTCTGGTTTTAACCCGGCGGCTGTGATAACGGCGCAGATCTTGCTGGTAAATCACCGAACGAGCTGCTGCTATGTCCCACTCTTCATCCAATAGATCAAGTGCCTCTTGACGTGCTCTTTCATTGTCCGCTTCCACATAAGCCGCCACCCGAGGCGAGTCATGAGGATGTCACTAGGGAGAACCGCCTCTGCTCCATAAACCATGAAGAAAGGTGTATATCCCGTGGATCTATTTGGGGTGGTGTTGATGCTCCATAGCACCGAAGGCAACTCTTCCACCCAACAACCCGATGTCCTCTGCAGGGGAACCATAAGTCAGGGTTTAATACCCTTCAAGACCTCTTGGTTTGCCGTTTCAGCTTGACCATTGGATTGGGGGTGAGCCACTAATGACACCTCAAGCCAGATATGCTCACGTTGACAGAATTCTTCCATGGCACACATAGAAAGATTAGTGCCATTGTCTGTTATAATGCTGTGTGGAAAGCCAAAACGAAAGATCACCTTCTTCATGAACTGATCCGCTGTTGCTGCATCACATTTACTGACCGGCTCTGCCTCTACCCACTTAGTGAACTTATCAACCGCCACCAAAAGGTGAGTCTTCTTATCCTTGGATCTTTTGAACGGCCCAACCATATCGAGCCCCCAAACTGCAAATGGCCAAGTAATTGGAATCATCCTCAACTCTTGAGCCGGCACATAGGCACGTCGTGCAAATTTCTGACATCCATCACACCTGCGGACGAGGTCCTCTGCATCAGCATGAACTGTTAGCGAATAAAACCCATGACGAGAAGCTTTAGACACAAGGGACTTTGAACCGGCATGATGATCACAATCTCCTTCATGAATTTCTCGTAAGATCTCATAGCCTTCTTCCGGAGACACACAACGTTGAAATGCCCCTATGACACTGCGATGATGTAACTCGCCATTAACAATCGACATTGACTTATACCGCCGGGTTATCTGCCTGGCTAAGGTTTCATCCTTAGGTAACTCACCCTGGGTCATATATGCCTAACAAGGGACTGTCGAATCTGGGATTACATGAAGAGCTGCCACCAACTAAGCCTCCGGGTCAGGAATAGCCAAATCCTCCTCTTTAGGAACCTTAACTGACGGGTTATGCAAGACGTCAAGAAAGACATTAGGCGGTACCGGCTTACGTTGAGAGCCCAGCTGGCTTAACGTGCTCAACTTGATAACCTTTGAAGTGCCGAGCAATGACGTCCACCTCCTGCCGATAAGCTGCCATGACTGGATCCTTAGAATCCCAAGTACCAGAAACTTGTTGAGCCACCAAATCTGTGTCACTGAAGCATCTAACCTGGCTTAAATTCATTTACTTAGCCATCCGAAGACCGTGGATTAAGGCCTCTTACTCAGCTGCATTGTTATTACAAGGAAACATCAAACGAAGAACATATCAAAATTTATCACCTCGAGGGGAAGCAAGAATAACTCTAGCCCCCGAGCCTTCCAACTGCCTGGACCCATCAAAATGAATAGTCCAATATGTGTTATCTGACTTTTCCTCAGGCATCTATAGCTTTGTCCAATCGATGATGAAGTCCACCAGTGCTTGAGACTTGATGGCCGTGCGAGGCACATATTTTAATCCGTGAGGTCCAAGCTCAATGGCCCACTTAGCAACCCGACCAGTTGCTTCTTTGTTTTGGATGATATCTCCCAAAGGAGCAGAGCTGACCACAGCGATAGGATGGCCCAGAAAATAATGTTTAAGCTTCCGGCTCACGAAGAACACTCCATATACAAGTTTCTGCCGGTGCGGATACCTCTTCTTGGACTCAATGAGCACTTCGCTGATATAGTAAACCGGCCTTTGAACTAGATACTCCTTTCCTGCTTCCTTCCTTTCCACCACAATGGCAACACCGACGGCCCGGCTATTAGCAGCCACATATAACAGTAAAGGCTCCTTATCAATAGGGGCTGCGAGCACTGGCAGTTCAATCAGCTGCTTCTGTAAATCCTCAAACGCTGCATCAGCACCATCACTCCAGACAAAGTTATCTGTCTTTTTCATCATTTGATACAGAGGGATAGCCTTCTCCCCCAACCGGCTTATGAAACGGCTTAACGCCGCGATACAACCCAACATGCGCTGCACATCATTGATACATGCTGGTTTAGCGAGAGAGGTAATAGCTTTGATCTTCTCCGGATTAGCTTCAATCCCTCTATTAGACACCAAAAAACCCAGGAGCTTGCCTGCCGACACACCAAAAACACACTTGGCCAGGTTAAGCATCAGCTTGTCGATCTGGAGATTATCAAAGGTTTCCTTCAAATCATCTATCAGTGTCTCTTTCTCTCTGGATTTCACCACAATATCATCCACATAGGCATGAACATTCCACCCAATTTGGTTATGAAGGCAATTTTGCACACACCTCTGAGAAGTCGCCTGGGCACTCTTGAGCCCAAAAGTCATAGACCATAGCAGAAGGCTCCAAAGGGAGTTATGAAGGTTGTCTTCTCCTGTTTCTTAACTGCCATTTTGATCTGATGATAACCAGAATAAGCATCTAAAAAACTCAAACGCTCACAACCCGCCATAGCATTAATAATCAGATCAATACGAGGGAGAGCAAAAGGATTAGCCAGACAAGCTTTGTTTAAGTCTGTGTAATCTACACACATACGCCAAGTGCCATTCTTCTTAAGTACTAGCACCGGGTTAGCCAACCACTCAGGATGAAAAACTTCAATGATAAACCCCGCTGCCAAGAGCCGGGCTACTTCTTCTCCAATGGCCTTCCGTCTCTCCTCATTAAAACGACAAAGAAACTGCTTGACTGGTTTAAACTTTGGATCAATTTTAAGAGTGTGCTCAGCGAGTTCTCTCAGTACACCCGGCATGTCTGAGGGCTTCCATGCAAACATGTCCTGGTTCTCATGGATGAACTCGATGAGCGCGCTTTCCTATTTTGGATCCAAATTAGCACTGATGCTGAACTGCTTAGATGAGTCCAGGGACAAAGTCAACCATCTTGGTGTCATCTGCCGACTTAAATTTTAAAACTGGATCATTCTCCGTGGTTGGTTTTTTCAAAAACGTCATATCTGCCAGGTCAACATTATCCTTAAAAAACTTTAACTCCTCTGTTGCACAAACTGACTCAGCATAAGCCGCATCACCCTCTTCACACTCCAAGGCTATCTTCCGGCTCCCATGCACTGTGATGGTCCCCTTATGACCCGGCATCTTGAGCTGCAGATAAACATAACAGGGCCTTGCCATGAACTTAGCATAAGCCGGCCGTCCGAACAGGACAAGATAAGGGCTCGTGATTTTCACCACCTCAAAGGTCAATGTCTCTGATCTAGAGTCATGATCATCTCCAAAAGCAACTTCCAGAGCTATCTTACCAACCGGATATGCCGATTTACTAGGCACCACACCATGGAAAACGGTGTTTGACGGCTTAAGATTTTTATCTATCGACCCCATGCGACGGAAGGTCTCATAATAAAGGATATTGATGCTGCTCCCTCCGTCCATGAGCACTTTGGTGAACTTATACCCTCCAACCCGAGGTGCGACCACCAATGCTAGATGACCCGGATTATCAACCCTAGGTGGATGATCTTCTCGACTCCACACAATGGGCTGCTCAGACCAACGCAAGTAACGGGGTACTACTGGTTCAACATAGTTTACTGCCCTTTTATGAAGCTTCTGATCCCCTTTACACAAACTCGTGGTGAAGACGTGGTATTGCCCACTATTCAACTGTTTCGGGTTACTCTGATACCTGGATTGCTGCTGCTGACTTCCCTGACCTGACTGTTGATGGTGGCTACCCTGATTTCTTTGATTGCCTTGATGACCTTGGAACCCAGAGTTTGAACCGCCACAACCATAACCCAGATCTTGAGAACCGGATCCTGGACCGCCACCCGGTCCATGGTTGCCATGAAAATAAATTGAATTTTTGAACTCCTTCATAATGAAACAATCCTTCCAGAGATGAATAGACAATCTCTGTCGCGTACCTTGCCTTGGGCAGGGCTGATTCAACATATGCTCAAGATTAATACCTAATCCTCCGGTCTGCGGGGTGGTCTACCCTTACGACCCTGGCCATTATCATGTGCATTGGTATTTGCCACAAAGTCCAAGCTGTTATCAGCTTTGCGCCTACCATTACCTCCTTGATTCGCCGTCAGGTTATGCTACTGTCCTTTAGCATTGCTGCTTCTCTTCCCCTTTCCTGCCTTATCATCCTCAGACTCAGGGTCTTTGGTACTATCAGAGTCAGCATATTTAACCAGATCCGCCATGAGTGTCCCCATGTCATTGCAGTGACGTTTGAGCCGCCCCAGTTTCAGCTTCAAGGGCGTGAAGCGGCAATTGTTTTCCAACATCAACATAGCCGAGTCGGCATTGATGCGATCCGACGAGTGCAAGATCGTTGAGACCCGGTGCACCCAATGGGTTGTAGATTCACCTTCTTCCTAAACACAAGCGGCCAGATCCACAATCGACATGGGCTGCTTACACGTATCTTTGAAGTTTTGGATAAACCGGGTTTTCAACTCAGCCCATGACCAGATGGAATTAGCAGGAAGCCCCTTCAACCAGGTGCGGGTCGTTCCTTCTAACATCAGGGGAAAATACTTAGCACACGCAGCTTCGTTGACATCCAGCAATTCCATGGCCATCTCATAACTCTCAATCCATGCCTCAGGATTTAAATCAGCTGTATAGTTTGGCACATTGCGAGGTCCTTTGAAATCCTTGGGCAAATGCTCATTACGTAGATCCAACACCAAGCATGGCATGCCCATGTTTCTAAAGGTTACACCCGTCTCCACAGAGGTGATCGAATGAACCGAAGTTAGTTGACGAGCCGCATACTGAGCCGCCAGCTCGGTCTCTCGACGAGCTCTACCTTGATCCACCATGTCTTGAACATTTGTACCGCCGCCTACCGAGTCATGCCCATGGGGCGGGTTATGGTTCTGCCCACTTCTTGGTACAACCGGCTCATCGAGATGTCTGCTGTAACTCCGGCTCGGACGAGGGGTAGAATGGACTCGATCACGGCTATAAGAGTAAGCCTGCTGCTGAACCATCACTGTCTGAAGAAGATCTCTCGCCCTCAGTGTCTCAACTGCTACTGGCGATTCACCTTCAACCCAGATAGCTGCCAACCGAGATGCTACAGCGATCATATTATCCAAAGGGTTTGAATAATGACCGGGTGGCGTCGGCACGTGCTGTGGCGGGTTATTATTCTGACGAGGTGGATCTACTATGCGTAGCTGAACCGGCGTCCCCGTCCCAGGTGCCTCGGCCCGGTTTACCCCCGCCGGGTTACCGGTTCCTGCTCCTGGCGTGTTAAAAATATTTCTTGCCTCGTAAACCGACGGCAAACGGGTCTGATGAATTCTCCTCATGACATCGTTTGAAGCATTCTGATCCAACGTGAGCCAGTATGACTCCGCTGAATCTGTTGTGACTGGGCATAAAAAGCGGTCCGCTCCTCGTCCATCCTTGCACTTTCGGCGTTTAACTCCTCCTTGGCCTGCGCTATCTCGTCACACAGTTTTGTGATTGCCGCATTGGGCTGATCTTGATCCGCCAGGTTAACCACCGTTGTTAACAGCGTCGTCAATTTATCCAACAAATCAGTTAAAGCCTGAGCCGGCGGGCGCTCAGGGCCTCCTGCCCCAGCAGCCGCTGCCACCCTTGATTCGGAAACCAGCTCCACCACAGTTGATGAGTGATGTACGGGCTGTGTACCGGTCATGAAAATCGCAACCCGATTCGGCGGCTCACGAGGGTCTGGAATACTGTCGCCATCGGAACAGCCCCCAAGCCGGCCATCTGGCAGTTGATACAAAGACTCTATCTCACCGGTGGATGACTCGCCATCAGAATAAACGACAATCTCATCACCAGATGCTAGCCTGTCTTCAGATTCCTCTCCATGGATAAATCCCACGAAGGCTTGGTTCATGGCAGGTCGTACACGGGCGGATCTCGCACGCTGAGCCGTCTCGATGATGTCGGTGCAGATGTCCGGCTCAGGGCCCGGTTCGCCGATCTTGCCTATGAAGACGTGGATTCCTTCAAAGGGGACCCGGTACCCGTACTCAATTGAGCCAGCCTCGGGGCCCCAGCCTGCGTCGTTGATGTAGAGTTTGCCACGTCGACTCTTGGTCATCCAGCCCACGACGTATCCCTTGATCCCTTCGAAGCTGCCCTTTAAGAACTCGTAATCATCGTGCGATAGCCCCACGGTGGGCGCCAATTGTCGTGGAATTGTCACGACAGATGTCCTAGTGCGAGGACTTAGTCGTGGAGCCATCGCGTTGAGGTTAACTTAAAGGGGTTAAACATGACAAAGGACACGGAGAGTTTATACTGGTTCGGCCCCTTACGATGAAGGTAAAAGCCTAGTCCAGTTTGTAGTTCGTATTGCTAGGGTTTCGACAAGCAGGGAGCGAATATGCTTGACTCGGCTCTCAATCTGTTGTTTCGTGTCCTAAGCTGCCGCTAGGTCGTCCCCTTATATACATAGGTAGACGCCCTGCGGCCCTCAGAGTCCCAGCCGGCTTATATGACGTATCCGGCTCGGTGACCTTTTACATATGCCTTACAATACAAGTTTACATATATGGAGGTTCATACTCATGGGCTTTAAGCCGCCTTTGGGTCCGGGCCCTCTACTAAGCCTATCTATAAATCGCCATGTGACCTTGGGCTTCATTGTGGTATATCTTCATAGGGTTAACCCGGCCCCTCCTGGGCGGGTCATACCTAATAGTCATATCCCCAACAGAGCCCCCCTCTGGTACTTCTTTGGCCCAATAGGTGTCTTCTGGTCTATAAAAAATCTCAAAAAAGTTTCGTTGCGTTTGGACTCCATTTGGTATTGATTTTCTGTGAAGTAAAAAACAAGGAAAAAAAGCAACTAGCACTGGGCACTATGTCAACAGGTAACTCCTAAAAATGATATAAAGTTGCTATAAAATGATTGTAAAACATCCAAGAATGATAATATAACAACATGGAACAATCAAAAATTATAGATACATTGGAGACGTGTCAGCATCCCCAAGCTTAATTTCTGCTTGCCCTCGAGTAGGTAGATGGACTCCCGAGGGCCCACAAGCCAGGGAGCGCCACCCCCCTAGGGCGTGCCCTGGTGGCTTGTGGAGTCCTCGAGACTCTTCTGACTTGGCCTCGAAGCTACGTGGGTGTCTTCTAGTCTAAGAAAAATCATCATAAAGTTTTATTTCGTTTGGACTCCATTTGATATTCCTTTTCTGTAAAACTCAAAAACAAGGAAAAAATAGAAACTAGCACTGGGCTCTAGGTTAATAAATTAGTCCCAAAAATAATATAATAGCTTGGAATAATAAACAAATTATAGATACGTTGGGTACGTATCATGAAACAAGATGCAAAGCTTTAGATCTCTATCAGTTTTCCTTTTCTTTGAGTATAGGGATCCCGCAGTATTAAGAGGGGGTCACTGGCTCTCACAAAAGACTTGCTCAAAATCTAGGATAAATATCTTAGGAGGAGTTCTTATCTTAGCTATGCCTTTTAGCCTCTGCTTTGTCCGGACGATCGAAGGTCTCCGGACTTTCGGTTCTTCCCAATTCTTCGGATGTCCGGTGCTTCCCAGTTCTACGGATGTCCGGTGGCAAGCCACAGAATAGATATTGTCGGATTTCTGGTCCTTCCGGACAACCGGCTTCTGGACGTCCGGTGGTGACCGGTCATCTAGTGCCCCACCTTCGTAGAACAGATATTCTCGGATTTCTGGTCCTTTCAGACGACCGGCTTCCGGACATCCTGTGGTGACCGATCATTCGGTGCCACCTCATAGAGCCAAAATTAATGGAAGTCTATCCTCTTCGGACGACCATGCACCGAACAACCAATGCTCTCGGACGTCCGCTCCCTGTGCTTCTTATCTCTCTATTACTACGTTAGACCATTGTTTTTATCTGATTGTCGGACGATCGACACCTGTTGGGCGTACGGTCCAACTTTTTTGTGCAGCATAGGTGAACTCCAACGGCCACTTTTGTACTATATGACTATAAATATCGTTCTCCCACCTCGTGTGGGAGTTGTCCAACACAGTGCAAAGATTCCAAGAACACCTTTCTCTCTCACTCTCTCTTGCTTTCACCAAATCCTAGATCCCAAGAGCATTTGTGAGGATTCTTGAGTGTTGTTCCAATCAAAAGATAGATCGTCCCTCTCTCCTCCTCTCAACCAAAGGAATTCATGATTTGAGCTAGTTTTGAGTGTTTCCCTTGATCTTGTTACTCTTGGAGGTTGGAGACTCCTAGGCGGTAGGAGTTCTTTGGTGAGGAATCAAAACATTATGGTTACCCATGGAAAGTTTGTGAGGGTTTGGAGACCACCCGGAGGTCTACCACTAGTGGTTTGGAATCGCCTTCGTGGTGATATCTCAAAGAGAGAATAGGGTTAGCCTTCGTCACGTTGGTGTGCCTTCGTGGTAACACCCACCTCTCTATATGGTGACGTAGCTTCCCTCCAAGGAAGTGAACATCGGCATACATCCTCTTCTCTCGGAGTTGCGGTTATTACTAACCCTACCTTTCTACTTGTGATTACTTGTCTCTTAGTCTTTACTTGCTCATAGTGTGCTTTTTTACTCATATACTTGTGGTACTTTTTTACCTTGCTTAGCTCTTAGCACCATACTTGCAATTGTTAGGCTCATCCTCATATTCCGCATTATTGCATAAGATTGCTAAGTAAGAATTAAAATTTGTAATTGTACCTATTCACCCCCCTCTAGGTCCATCTCAATCCTTTCCACGCGCTTCAACTTTTTCAACGCCATGCAATACATGAGTGTGAGCCATGGATATAACACTATGGGTGGAATAGAATTCAGTGATAGAGATTGATAAGGGGAAGACATAAAAGGAAGATAGTCTCACATCAACGCGGCTAATCAACGGGCTATGGAGATGCCCATTAATTGATGTCAATGCGAGGAGTAGGGATTGCCATGCAATGAATGCACTAAGAGCTATTAGTCTATGAAAGCTCAAACTGAAAAGTAAGTGGGTGTGCATCCAACTTGCTGGCTCTAGAAGACCTCAGGCATTTGAGAAAGCCCATCATCTGAATATACAAGTCAAGTTCTATAATGAAAAATTCCCACTAGTATACGAAAGTGATAATATAGGAGACTCTCTATATGAAAAATATGGTGCTACCCTGAAGCACAAGACTCTCTATACATCATGTCACATGCACAACTGGGCGACGGCAACCTTCTGATCGTGCCCGGCACGACCCATGGTGTACTCGAGGTCGAAGCCGACCACTTGGTACTTGTCGTCGTCAAGGAACTGCTCCATAGTTTGGATGGAGCTCTCCACCGAGACCGGATCGTTCGTGTAAACCACCGAGAGAGCCTTCCCCCTCACGTGGGTGTCCATGACGTGTTGCATGGTGAACTGCCCGCCGTTGTCGTCGTCGGCCGTTGGGAGCGCCATTGGAGCCACGGGGAGCGCCATTGGAACCGCTGGATGTCCTCTCTGTATGTGTCCTCGTGGGTGTGCTTATTGTGTCGTGTGAGTTGAGAGATGAAGGTAAATGGCCGCAGCAATAAAAAGGGGCCGGGCGGCGTGGATTCTCGGCGCGTCCGCATGACATTTTTTGCAGCGGGTAACTGTATTGTCGCGCCACGCCCGGCGCAACCGCATGTACACGAACGTGCGTGATTGTGCGCCGGCCCCAAACACTGGCAGCGCGCGTGGAGGGACGAGGGCAGAGCACCTAGAGGGACGCGAGCAGAGCGGGCCGCGGCCGCCTGAACCGCAAGCAACCACACGCATAGAGCAGTTGAACACGCAGGAAATGGTCGCCTATAAGCCGGCCGACAGTTGCGTCGCTGCGTAGAGAGAGGCTGTGTGCTACCACCTCTGTCTAGTCTATAGTCCCCTTTATATTCTATGCCATACTTTGCCCTCAAATTTAATGAACAAAAAGTTAATGCATGTTATAAAAATTATATAATTGGAAACTATGTTCAAATACGAATCCAACTATATAATCTTTGGCGACATGCATTCGTATTTTATTAGTTAAAAAAATCACACTTATAAACCAAGACGAGGGTATAGTAGGTAATTAAATCGCAAACGTTTTTTATTAACCGTATGTGTACGTGGCCTTTCGTCCTCCTCTAGCATGTCTTGTCACCCCGCTACCGCAGACGGCTTACAGCGCAAGGTTGCGCAGCGCGCGGGGGCATTTTTTTGGCCAAACGGTGCTGCCAATGAATAGTCGGTGAGCCCGTTCCAGCGCAACCTCGCAGGTTCCTGCGCAAGCTTCCCGCCCGACTCGGTGAAATCCCCCAAAATCCCAATGCTTATCGGCCTGCTATAAAAACCCTCACGGTCGGCGAGTCATGCGTCGCATTTTTTGCTCCCTTCATGTAGCTTATCTCGTCTCGTTCTCCCACAATCAACAATGGTACTGGTCCGTTGTCGTCTCTCAGCCACTCCGCCGTCGTCAGAGGACAGCTCCAGCTGGGAGGCTTCATCGCGGCGGCGGCGCAGTCCCGGCGTAGTGTAGTGCGCGTGGCGTCCCTATTGGGTGTGCGTGGATCACCCACCACACGCTCCGCCGCCGATGCCTGTCAGCAGCTGTTGCCGGCCGCCGTTGCCGCCACACCACCATCGAAACCTAGGGCCATCGCCCGCTCCGCCACCGCCGCCCGAAGGCGGGAGGCGGAGGTGGATGCCCGCACGTGCATCAGCGACCTTGCGCGCTACACCGAGTTCCTGTGGGAGGAGGAGCGCCTCGTCGAGCATGCAAAGAGCCTTACCGCCACCATGGCCGTGACACACTCCGCCTTAGAGGCGAGGAATCAGGAGATCTACGAGGAGAACCACCGCTTCAAGATGGGTCGTCTGGAGCGGTAGAGGGCGTTCGAGGTGAGCGTCACTGAAGCTGCAACAGCGACATGCACCATATTGCGGTTGCCCTGCTCGTTGGTAGGCTCCTCCTCCACTGCCTCTTACTGAGCGCGCTCGGCAGAGGAGAGGCAACCTTAAGTAGTACAAAGCCCCTCCACAGTAGTAGTAGTATTTAGGGGCTATTTTGTTCAGTTCATCTGACTATAGATGTGGTGGAACTATATAACGTACTTAAAATTAGCTAGTATATATAGTTGAGCTAGCTATTTCAGTACGTGGTTGGCAACAATTGGGGAAAAGCTTGGTCGGTTCAGCTGTCGAGTTAAACTGTTTGTATAAATTAAGAACGAATACTTTATCTATGAATGAAATCTATGCTTAATTACTGAATATTAGTTGCAAAAATTAGATACTGCTAGTGATTTTTAGCTTCATATTTTGACAAATCGCAGTGTTACAAGGTTGACAAATGGCAATGTTACTAGATCAACAAATGTCAATATTTCCAGTTTGACAAATGGTAACATACCTAATATGACAGATGCAAATCGCACCAAATTGTTCGTAAGTGGTTGCACACGGGTCATCCAAAAGAACCGTTTGCATTGAAGAGATGCACAAATCCTGGTCTCACTTTGCATCATGTCATCCTGGGGTCGACGGGCGTGGGGCGGGAGGACAACAGCTGGCGGCACTGAGAGGTAGCGTTCTACGGCGGTGTCCCATGCTGCTGAGGGGGTGCGCGCACGGAGAGGAAGGCACGCGGCCATTGAAGTCAAAGGGCTTGCTTCCCAGCGAGCCTGTGCAACATACAGCTCGCACGCTTCCTGGTGAGCCTGTGCATTCGAGGACATCTTGCACTCCTCTCGGTCAGCCTGCACACTGGACTGCGCTCGCACGCCTCCCGTTCAATCAAGGTCAAGTAGCTGTCCGCACGGCACCTCCTACAGCCATTAAAAGCAAGACACATGGCGTCATGTGAATGGTTAACAGAACACACACGGTTTGTATTATACAAACGTTTGAGATATTAAAGTGGCAGCTATTTTTTCAAAATGCCTTTCTTCGATGTCATTATTCGAGTGCTCCATCTCTCAAAATGGACATGAAAGATACCACATCATGTCGGGTGCCATTCCATGATAGCATGCCAAGTTTCATGAATTTCAGACGAGTTTTGGATTTACTAGAATTTAAAAACCAGGCATCTCAATGTTTTTCCAGCAATCAACGGTGCCCTGGTGTTTGAAATTCATTCCCATTTCTTGCATGGGACCTAAGCATGCACCCAAGGCACAAATTTGATTTTATCAACCAATTTATATGCACTGGAGCATGTGCATGTTGTTCAAATTAGAATTATGCACATAAATGCATTGAAAACTCAGTTAATGCATAAAAATGTCCAAACGAACCCCCAAAAATCACAAAAATTGACACAACACTCCTGTTGTTCTATGTTGACACAAGAAAAAATTTGGAAGCAATAAGAGGCAATGGATATCGTTTCGTCCCCAAAGGTGGGACGTTCCGTACCCAAACCATCATGCTTATTGTGAGAAGCTCTGGTTTGTGAGAAGGATATACCCAAACCTGCCCCAAAAGGGATAAAAAATTTACCATAACATGTTGATGCCGCTCCATGAAAGCATGCTAAGTTTCATGAATTTCAGACGAGTTTTGGATTTACTAGAATTTAAAAACCAGGTATCTCAATGTATTGCCGGCAATCAACGGTGCCCTGGTGTTTGAAATTCATTCCCATTTCTTGCATGGGACCTAAGCATGCAACCAAGGACACATATTTATTTTTTCAACCAATTTATATGCACTGGAGCATGTGCATGTAGTTCAAATTTGAATTATGCACATAAATGCATTGAAAACTCAGTTAATGCATAAAAATGTCCAAACGAACCCTGAAAAATCAAAAAATTGACACAACACTCCTGTTGTTCTATGTTGACACGAGAATTTTTTTGGAAGCAATAAGAGGCAATGGATATCATTTCTTCCCCAATGGTGGGACGTCCCCTACCCAACCCATCATGCTTGTTGTAAGAAGCTCTTGTTTGTGAGAAGCATATACCGAAACCTGCCCCAAACGGGACAAATTTTTTACCACGGCATGTTGATGCCGATCCATGAAAGCATGCCAAGTTTCATGAATTTCAGACGAGTTTTGGATTTACTAGAATTTAAAAACCAGGCATCTCAATGTTTTGTCGGCAATCAATGGTGCCTTGGTGTTTGAAATCCATTCCCATTTCTTGCATGGGACCTAAGCATGCACCCAAGGACACATATTTGATTTTTCAACCAATTTATATGCACTGGAGCATGTGCATGTAGTTCAAATTTGAATTATGCACATAAATGCATTGAAAACTTAGTTAATGCATAAAAATGTCCAAAGGAACCCCGAAAAATCGCAAAAATTGACACACCACTCCTATTGTTCTATGTTGACACGAGAAATTTTTTGGAAGAAATAAGAGGCAATGGATATTGTTTCGTCCCCAAAGGTGGGACTTTCCCTACCCAAACCATCATGCTTGTTGTGAGAAGCTCTAGTTTGTGAGAAGCATATACCCAAACCTGCCCCAAATGGGAGAATTTTTTTACCATGGCATGTTGATGCCGCTCCATGATAGCATGCCAAATTTCATGAATTTTAGACGAGTTTTGGATTTACTAGAATTTAAAAACCAGGCATCTCAATGTTTTGCCGGCAATCAACGGTGCCCTGGTGTTTGAAATTCTTCCCATTTCTTGCATGGGACCTAAGCATGCACCCAAGGACACAGATTTGATTTTTCAACCAATTTATATGCACTGGAGCATGTGCATGTAGTTCAACTTTAAATTATGCACATAAATGCATTGAAAACTCAGTTAATGCATAAAATTGTCCAAATGAACCCCAAAAATCACAAAATATGACACAACACTCCTGTTGTTCTATGTTGACACGAGAAAATATTTGGAAGCAATAAGAGGCAATGGATATCGTTTCGTCCCCAAAGGTGGGACATTCCCTACCGAAACCATCATGCTTGTTGTGAGAAGCTCTGGTTTTTGAGAAAACCTACCCCAAACGGGACAAATTTTTTACCACGGCATGTTGATGCCACTCCATGAAAGCATGCTGATACGTCCCCAACGTATCTATAATTTTTTATTGTTCCATGCTATTATATTATCAACCTTGGGTGTTTTATATGAATTTATATGCTATTTTATGTGATTTTTGGGACTAACCTATTAACCTAGAGCCTAGTGCCAGTTTCTGTTGTTTTCCTTGTTTTTGAGTATCACAGAAAAGGAAACCCAAACGGAGTCCAATTGACCTGAAATTTCATGGAGATCATTTTTGGACCAGAAGAAGCCCACAGAGTACCAGAGATGGGCCAGAAGAGTCCCGAGGCCACCATGAGGGTGGGGGCTCGCCCCCCTACCTCATGGCCGCCTCGGGGACCCCCTGACTTGTTCCTGACTCCAACACCTCTTATATAACCCCAAACTTCCAGAAAGAAACCTAGATCGGGAGTTCCACCATCGCAAGCCTTTGTAGCCACCAAAAACCAATCTAGACCCATTCCAGCACCCTGCCGGAGGGGGGAATCCCTCTCCGGTGCCTATCTTCATCGTCCCGGCACTCTCCATGACGAGGAGGGAGTAGTTCACCCTCGTGGCTGAGGGTATGTACCAGTTGCTATGTGTTTGATCTCTCTCTCTCTCTCTCTCTCTCTCTCTCTCGTGTTCTTGATTTGGAACGATCTTGATGTATCGCAAGCTTTGCTATTATATTGGATCTTATCGCAAGCTTTGCTATTATAGTTGGATCTTATCGCAAGCTCTACTTTCTTATGGCGAATTGAGTTTTCCCTTTGAAGTTATCTTATCGGATTGAGTCTTTAAGGATTTGAGAACACTTAATGTATGTCTTGCATGTGCTTATCTGTGGTGACATTGGGATATCACGTGATCCACTTGATGTATGTTTTGGTGATCAACTTGCGAGTTCCGTGACCTTGTGAATTTATGCATAGGGGTTGTCACACGTTTTCGTCTTGACTCTCAGGTAGAAACTTTGGGGCACTCTTTGAAATTCTTTGTGTTCGTTGAATAGATAAATCTGACATTGTGTGATGCATATCGTATAATCATACCCACGGATACTTGAGGTGACATTGGAGTATCTAGGTGACATTAGGGTTTTGGTTGATTTTTGTCTTAAGGTGTTATTCTAGTATGAACTCTAGGATAGATCAAACAGAAAGAATAGCTTCGTGTTATTTTACTACGGACTCTTGAATAGATCGATGAGAAAGAATAACTTTGAGGTGGTTTCGTACCCTACAATAATCTTTTCGTTTGTTCTCCTCTATTAGTGACTTTGGAGTGACTCTTTGTTGCATGTTGAGGGATAGTTATATGATCCAATTATGTTATTATTGTTGAGAGAACTTGCTCTAGTGAAAGTATGAACCCTAGGCCTTGTTTCCTAGCCTTGCAATACCGTTTACGCTCACTTTTATCATTGGTTACCTTGCTGTTTTTACATTTTCAGATTACAAAAACCTTTATCTACCATCCATATTGCACTTGTATCACCATCTCTTCACCGAACTAGTGCACCTATACAATTAACCATTATATTGGGTGTGTTGGGGACACAAGAGACTCTTTGTTATTTGGTTGCAGGGTTGTTTGAGAGAGACCATCTTCATCCTACGCCTCCCACGGATTGATAAACCTTAGGTCATCTACTTGAGGGAAATTTGCTGCTGTCCTACAAATCTCTGCACTTGGAGGCCCAACAACATCTACAAGAATAAGGTTGTGTAGTAGACGTCACATGCCAAGTTTCATGAATTTCAGACGAGTTTTGGATTTACTAGAATTTAAAAACCAGGCATCTCAATGTTTTGCCGACAATCAACAGTGCCCTGGTGTTTGAAATTCATTCCCATTTCTTGCATGGGACCTAAGCGTGCAACCAAGGACACAGATTTGATTTTTCAACCAATTTATATGCACTGGAGCATGTGCATAGTTCAAATTTGAATTATGCACATAAATGCATTGAAAACTCAGTTAAAGCATAAAAATGTCCAAACAAACCCCAAAAAATCACAAAAATTGACACAACACTCCTGTTGTTCTAGGTTGACACGAGAAATTTTTTGGAAGCAATAAGAGGCAATGGATATCATTTCGTCCCCACAGGTGGGACGTTCCCTACTGCTACCTCTTGAGCATGTGTTGTTTTTTCCCTTGAAGAGGAAAGGGTGATGCAGCAAAGTAGCGTAAGTATTTCCCTCAGTTTTTGAGAACCAACGTATCAATCCAGTAGGAGATAACACGCAAGTCACCTAGTACCTGCACAACAATCAAGAACCTCGCAACCAACGTGATAAAGGGGTTGTCAATCCCTTCACGGTCACTTATGAAAGTGAGATCTGATAAAGATAATAAGATAAATGTTTTTAGTATTTTTGTTGTATAGATTGCAAAATAGAAAACAAGATGCGATAATAAAAGAGATGCAGTATAATAAGGAAGAGACCCGGGGGCCATAGGTTTCACTAGTGGCTTCTCTCATCATAGCAAGTATGACCGTGGGTGAACAAATTACTGCCGAGCAATTGCTAGAAGAGCTCATAGTTATGAGAATATCTAGGCAATGATTATGAAATATAGGCATCACGTCCATGTTAAGTAGACCGAAACGATTCTTCATCTACTACTATTACTCCACACATCGACCGCTATCCAGCATGCATCTAGAGTATTAAGTTCATAAGAACAGAGTAATGCTTTAGGCAAGATGACATGATGTAGAGGGATAAACTCAAGCAATATGATATAAACCCCATCTCTTTATCCTCGATGGCAACAATACAATACGTGCCTTGCTGCCCCTACTGTCATTGGGAAAGGACACCGCAAGATTGAACCCAAAGCTAAGCACTTCTCCCATTGCAAGAAAGATCAATCTAGTAGGCCAAACTAAACCGATATTTCGAAGAGACTTGCAAAGATATCAAATCATGCATATAAGAATTCAGAGAAGAACCAAATATTGTTCATAGATAAACTTGATCATAAATCCACAATTCATCGGATCTTGGCAAACACACAGCAAAAAGTATTACATCAAATAGATCTCCAAGAACATCGAGGAGAACTTTGTATTGAGAACAAAAGAGAGAGAAGAAGCCATCTAGCTAATAACTATGGACCCAAAGGTCCGTGGTAAACTACTCACACGTCATTGGAGAGGCTATGGTGTTGATGTAGAAGCCCTCCGTGATTGAATCCCCCTCCGGCAGATCGCCAGAAAAGGCCCCAGATGGGATCTCATGGGTACAGAAGGTTGCGGTGGTGGAAAAGTGGTTTCGTGGCTCCCCTTGATGTTTTTAGGGTATAAGAGTATATATAGGTGAAAGAAGTACATCGGTGGAGCTCCGTGGGGCCCATGAGGGTGGGGGCGCGCCTACCCCCCTGGGCGCGCCCTCCTTCCTCGTGGAAGCTTCACGGAGTTCCAGACTTCAACTCCAAGTCTCCTGGTTTGCGTTCGTTCCAAGAAAGATCCTCGCGAAGGTTTCGTTCTGTTTGATATTCCTTTTCCGCGAAACACTAAAATAGGCAAAAAACATAAATTGGCACTGGGCCTCCGGTTAATAGGTTATCCCAAAAATAATATAAAAGTGCATATTAAAGCCCATTAAACATCCAAAACAGATAATATAATAGCATGGAACAATCAAAAATTATAGATACATTGGAGATGTATCAAGCATCCCCAAGCTTAATTCATGCTCGTCCTCGAGTAGGTAAATGATAAAAACAAATGTTTTGATGTGGAATGCTACCTAACATAATTTCAATGTAATTTCCTTTATTGTGGCATGAATGTTCAGACCCGAAATATTCAGGACAAAAGTTTAATATTGACATAAAAACAATAATACTTCAAGCAATTATGTCTTCTCAAAATAACATAGCCAAAGAAAGTTCATCCCTACAAAATCATATAGTTTGGCCATGCTTCATCTCCGTCACACAAAATTCTCTCATCATGCACAACCCCGATGACAAGCCAAGCAATTGTTTCATACTTAGCCTTTTCAAACCTTTTCAACTTATACGCAATATATGAGCGCGAGCCATGGACATAACACTATGGGTGGAATAGAATGGTGGTTGTGGAGAAGACAGAAGGGAGGAAGATAGTCTCACATCAACTAGGCGTTTCAATGGGCTATGGAGATGCCCATCAATAGATATGAATGTGAGTGAGTAGGGATTGCCATGCAACAGATGCACTAGAGCTATAAGTGTATGAAAGCTCAACAAAAGAAACTAAGTGGGTGTGCATCCAACTTGCTTGATCATGAAGACCAAGGGCAATTTGAGGAAGCCCATTATTGGAATATACAAGCCAAGTTCTATAATGTAATATTCCCACTAGTATATGAATGTGACAACATAAGAGACTCTCTCTATCATGAAGATCATGGTGCTACTTTGAATCACAAGTGTGGAAAAGGGATAGTAACATTGCCCCTTCTCTGTTTTTCTCTTTTTTTTATTTTGGCCTTTTTATGGCCTCTTTTTTTTCGTCCGGAGTCTCATCCCGACTTGTGGGGGAATCATAGTCTCCATCATCCTTTCCTCACATGGGACAATGCTCTAATAATGAAGATCATCACACTTTTATTTACTTACAACTCAAGAATTACAACTCGATACTTAGAACAAAATATGACTCTATGTAAATGCCTCCGGCGGTGTACCGGGATGTGCAATGAGTCAAGAGTGACATGTATAAAAAGTTATGAATGGTGGTCATGCCACAAATACGATGTCAACTACATGATTCTGCAAAGCAATATGTCTATGATGAAGCGTGTCATAATAAACGGAACTGTGGAAAGTTGCATGGCAATATATCTCGGAATGGCTATGGAAATGCCATAATAGGTAGGTATGGTGGATTTTTTGAGGAAGGTAAATGATGGGTTTATGGTACAGTCGAAAGTTGCGCGGCACAAGAGAGGCTAGCAATGGTGGAAGGGTGAGAGTGCGTATAATCCATGAACTCAACATTAGTCATAAAGAACTCACATACTTATTGCAAAAATCTACAAGTCATCAAAACCAAGCACTACGCACATGCTCCTAGAGGGATAGATTGGTAGGAAAAGACCATCGCTCGTCCCCGACCGCCACTCATAAGGAAGGCACTCAAAGAACACCTCATGCTTCAAATTTGTCACACAACGGTTACCATACGTGCATGCTACAGGACTTGCCAACCTTAACACAAGTATTTCTCAATTTCACAATTACTCAACTAGCACAACTCTAATATCACCATATTTATATCTCAAAACAATTATCAAGTATCAAACTATTCATAGTGCACTCTATATGAAAGTTTTTATTATATCCATCTTGGATGCCCATCATATTAGGACTAATTTTCTAACCAAATAAAATTACCATGCTTGTTTTGAAAGACTCTAAATACAATATAAGTGAATCATGAGAGATCAATAATTTCTATAAAATAAAACCACCACCGTGATCTATAAATATATAAGTGAAGCACCAGAGCAAAATTATCTAGCTCAAAAGATATAAGTGAAGCACATAGAGTATTCTAATAAGGGAAAACTTTGTTTTTGCCACTCTAGCTTCTGCCAATTTTTCTTATGCCACTCTAGAATTTGACGTATCACTTTTTCCACCCTTGGCTTTTGATAATACATCACAAATGCCATTCCATGGCAAAAATGATAATTTTTATTTCACTTTTGATTAGCTTTTGACAATGTATCACAATTGCCACTCTAAAAATGTTGCTTTTGCCACGGATGGCAAAAGTGATATTTTGTCAAAACAAAGAGATGTCAAATTCTAGAGTGGCATAAGAAAAGTGGGCAAAAACTAGAGTGGCAAAAACAAAGTTTTCCCTTCTAATAAATTCCGATTCATGTGTGTCTCTTTCAAAAGGTGTGTACAGCAAGGATGATTGTGGTAAACTAAAAAGCAAAGACTCAAATCATACAAGATGCTCCAAGCAAAACACATATTATGTGGTGAATAAAAATATAGCCTGAAGTAAAGTTACCGATAGACAAAGACGAAAGAGGGGATGCCTTCCAGGGCATCCCCAAGCTTAGGCCTTTGGTTGTCCTTGAATTTTACCTTGGGGTGCCTTGGGCATCCCCAAGCTTAGGCTCTTGCCACTCCTTGTTCCAAAATCCATCAAATCTTTACCCAAAAACTTGAAAACTTCACAACACAAAACTCAACAGAAAATCTCATGAGCTCCATTAGTATAAGAAAGCAAACCACCACTTTAATGTACTGTAATTAACTCATTCTTTATTTATATTGGTATCAAAACTACTATATTGCAACTTCTCTATGGTTCATACCCCCCGATACTAGCCATAGTTTCATCAATATAAGCGAACAACACACGAAAAACAGAATATGTCAAAACAGAACAGTCTGTAGCAATCTGGAGGTTTCGAATACTTCTGTAACTCCAATTTTTTTGAAGTGTTGGGACGACCGAAATAATTTGTATATTGATCTACTGCAGTTGGAATTCGTATTTTATCGCTCTTGGGTAAACAATGAAAATTATTCTCGTGAGCGCATACTTTCTGTTTTTTTCAGCAAGATCAAACAACAATCACCCAAGAAGATCCTAAAGGTTTTTCTTGGCACAAAAAATAATTAAAACATAAAAACACAATCATAATAGAGGCTAGATAAATTATTTATTACTAAACAGGAATGAAAATTAAAGAACAAAAATAAAATTGGGTTGCCTCTCAATAAGCGCAATCGTTTAAGGCCCTAGCTAGGCATTGCGATTTCAATGATGCTCACATGAAAGACAAGAATTGAAGCACAAAGAGAGCATCGCAAAACACATGACAAACACATCTAAGTCTAACATACTTCCTACGAATAGGCACTTTATAAGCAAACAAATTATCAAGACAAGCAAAAACTAGCATATGCATGGAAGAAAAAAGAAACAATAGCAATCTCAACATGACGAGAGGTAATTTAGTAACATGAAAATTTCTACAACAATATTTTCCTGGAGGATTCATTAAATTGTGAAACGTTGCCCTGCCATAATGTGATATGTTTCCAGTGCCAATAAAAAGTAACCCACCCAATGGTATTTAACATCCAGAAAACTTCCAAAGAAAATGCGTCCCAAGCAGAAATATCACAAGTACTGCCGCGCCCTGGGCCGTCACAAGGAAAACTATATCCAAAATCCTTTTTATCTGGCATTAATTTGGAACCGCGTGCATCTAAAGCGCCCTTTACTAAAATCAATGTAGTTGTATGCAAACCTAGAGCAATAGCATGATGAACCAAGAAATCCCCAGGTCCTATTGTTAAGAATAGTAATCTTTGGCGAATTAGGAAGAAAAAGGATTCTTATTTTGATACAAGAAGAATCGGCACAAGAAAAAGGCTTTTTCTTATGCCGAATAGACGATTAAGAAGACCTGCAATCCCTCCGGAAAGGAAGAAATTTTAATTTTTTTGTACCTTTCTCATAATAATTACATGTAGGATCATAATCAAATTCAACAATATAGCTATCACATGAAATTTTCTCTTCATGATCCACATGCATGCAAAGTTGACACTCTTCCGAAATAGTGGGATTATCATAAAATAAAGTCATGACCTCTCAGAACCCACTTTTATCAAAAACTTCATAAGATTGAACATTATCCAAATATGTCGTATCTAAAGTTGACACTCTTCCAACCCCACTTTCAATATTATTGCAAAAATTATTATCAATCTCATATTCACCATGGGGCTCAAATAAATTTTCAAGATCATAAGAAAAATCACCCCAAACTTAGGGTTTTGCATATCATTAATACAATTGACATTAATAGAATTTATAATAACATCATTGTGAGCATGCTTTTCATTCAAGGAGCTGTCGTGAATCACTTTATGATTTTCTTGGTTCAACACTTCTTCACAATTTTCAAATTCACGAATTTCAAGCAAAACCTCATAAAGATAATCTAGTGCACTCAACTCACTAGTATTTGGTTCATCATGATTGGATCTTTTAAAAAGATTAGCAAGAGGATGAGGATCCATAACAATAGATAATTAGCAAGCGAAGATGCAAGCTAATAGAAGGCACATGGTAACACAAGCAAATAGAAGGACGAATGGAAGAAGGGCGAATAAAACGGCAAAGGTGAAGTGGGGGATAGGAAAATGAGAGGCGAATGGCAAATAATGTAATGCGAGGGAGAAGAGTTTATGATGGGTACTTGGTATATCTTGACTTGAGTGTAGATCTCCCCGGCAACGGTGCCAGAAATCCTTCTTGCTACCTCTTGAGCATGCGTTGGTTTTTTCCTTGAAGAGGAAAGGGTGATGCTGCAAAGTAGCATAAGTATTTCCCTCAGTTTTTGAGAACCAAGGTATCAATCAAGTAGGAGATAACACACAAGTCACCTAGTACCTGCACAAACAATCAAGAACCTCGCAACCAACGTGATAAAGGGGTTGTCAATCCCTTCACAGTCACTTACGAAAGTGAGATCTGATAAAGATAATAAGATAAATATTTTTGGTATTTTTGTTATTTAGATTGCAAAATAGTAAACGAGATCTGATAATAAAAGAGATGCAATAGAATAATTAAGAGACCCGGGGGCCATAGGTTTCACTAGTGGCATCTCTCATGATAGCAAGTATTACGGTGGGTGAACAAATTACTGCCGAGCAATCGATAGAAGAGCGCATAGTTATGAGAATATCTAGGCAATGATTATGAAATATAGGCATCACGTCCGTGTTAAGCAGACCAAAATGATTCTGCATCTACTACTATTACTCCACACATCGACCGCTATCCAGCATGCATCTAGAGTATTAAGTTCCTAAGAACAGAGTAATGCTTTAGGCAAGATGACATGATGTAGAGGGATAAACTCAAGCAATATGATATAAACCCCATCTTTTCATCCTCGATGGCAACAATATAATACGTGCCTTGCTTCCCCTACTGTCACTGGGAAAGGACACCGCAAGATTGAACCCAAAGCTAAGCGCTTCTCCCATTGCAAGAAAGATCAATCTAGTAGGCCAAACTAAAATGATAATTCGAAGAGACTTGCAAAGATATCAAATCATGCATATAAGAATTCGGAGAAGAACCAAATATTGTTCATAGGCTTGATCATAAATCCACAATTCATCGGATCTCGGCAAACACACCGCAAAAAGTATTACATCGAATAGATCTCCAAGAACATCGAGGAGAACTTTGTATTGAGAACCAAACAGAGAGAAGAAGCCATCTAGCTAATAATTATGGACCCGAAGGTCTGTGGTAAACTACTCACACACCATCGGAGAGGCTATGGTGTTGATGTAGAAGCCCTCCGCGATCGAATCCCCCTCCGGCAGGTCACCGGAAAAGGCCCCAGATGGGATCTCACAGGTACAGAAGGTTGCCGCGGTGGAAATGTGGTTTCGTGGCTCCCTCTGATGTTTTTTGGGTATAATATTATATATAGGCGAAAGAAGTACATCAGTGGAGCTCCGTGGGGCCCACGAGGGTGGTGGCGCGCCTACCCCCTGGGCACGCCCTCCTGCCTCGAGGAAGCTTTGCGGAGTTCCAGACTTCAACTCCAAGTCTCCTGGTTTGCGTTTGTTCAAAGAAAGATCCTCGTGATGGTTTCGTTCCGTTTGGATTCCGTCTGATATTCCTTTTCTCTGAAACACTAAAATAGGCAAAAAACAGAAACTGGCACTGGGCCTCCGGTTAATAAGTTAGTCCCAAAAATAATATAAAAGTTCATATTAAAGCCCACTAAACATCCAAAACAGATAATATCATAGCATGGCACAATCAAAAATTATAGATACGTTGGAGACGTATCACCTACCGAAACCATCATGCTTGTTGTGAGAAGCTCTGGTTTGTGAGAAGGATATACCCAAACCTGCCCCAAACAGGACAAATTTTTTACCACGGCATGCTGATGCCGCTCCATGAAAGCATGCCAAGTTTCATAATTTCAGACAAGTTTTGGATTTACTGGAATTTAAAGCCAGACATTTGAATGTTTTGCCGGCAATCAACGGTGCCCTGGTGTTTGAAATTCATTCCCATTTCTTGCATGGGACCTAAGCATGCACCCAAGGACACAGATTTGATTTTTCAACCAATTTATATGCACTTGATCATGTGCATGTAGTTCAAATTTGAATTATGCACGTAAATGCATTGCAAACTCAGTTAATGCATAAAAATGTCCAAACGAACCTCGAAAAATCACAAAAATTGACACAACACTCCTGTTGCAATATGTTGACATGAGAAATTTTTTGGAAGCAATAAGAGGCAATGTATATCATTTCGTCCCCATAGGTGGGACGTTCCCTACCCAAACCATCATGCTTGTTGTGAGAAGCTCTTGTTTGTGAGAAGCATATACCCAAACCTGCCCCAAATGGGACAATTTTTTTACCACGGCATGTTGATGCCGCTCCATGAAAGCATGCCAAGTTTCATGAATTTCAGACGAGTTTTGGATTTACTAGAATTTAAAAACCAGGCATCTCAATGTTTTGTCGGCAATCAACGGTGCCCTGGTGTTTGAAATTCATTCCATTTCTTGCATGGGACCTAAACATGCACCCAAGGACACGGATTTGATTTTTCAACCAATTTATATGCACTGGAGCATGTGCATGTAGTTCAAATTTGAATTGTGCACATAAATGCATTGAAAACTCAGTTAATGCATAGAAATGTCCAAACCTACCCCAAATGGGAGAAAAATTTACCCAAACCTGCCTCAAATGGGACAAAAAATTTACCACGGCATGGTGATGCCGCTCCATCATAGCATGCCAAGTTTCATGAATTTCAGACGAATTTTGGATTTACTAGAATTACAAAAGCAAGTACATCAACGTTTTCCGGAGAGCCACGGTGTTGTGGTGTTTGAATTTCATCCCTATTTCTTCCATGGGAGATAAGCATAAACCCATGGACACATATATGATTTTACAACCCATGTTGGTGTACCGGAGCATGTGCATGTAGTTTAATTTTGAATTGTGCACCTGAAATGGCTAGAAAACCAATTTAATGTATAAAATGTTCAAACGAACCCTGAATAATTCCAATTCTTTTATGACACACATATAGTTGCATGTTCACTCTAGATAAAAGGTCTAGCAATTCAAACACCGTCCATTGCCGCTGTGACCCCATTATGTAATTCAAATCAAGATGAAAAATCAAGTAGATCGCACATAGTTTATTATCACCAACCGTGTGAGATAGGTGCACCGTCGGTGTATAGTACGCCTATGGCTTACGCGAGAAGGTGCGTCGGCTATAGTCCACAGCCGCATCTCAAGCACACTAACTCGCTCCCCAAATATCTTTTCACTGTTCAATCGTCGCCGGTGAAAGATGGGCACATGGACCCGCGTCATGAGGGAAACTTTGGTGGCCCACTCCGGCGAGAGCGCGGCCACAGCCGCCATGCGCGTGCTAACAAGGTGCATGAGCGCGACCACAATCTGTGACCAGGCGGCCATGGCAGCCCAAACAGCCGCTGTTACTTCTCATGTGGCGGCAGCAACATCTGGCTCGGGGATAACAACTGGCGAGAGCGGCACAGTAGTTGTCCGTTCCGCAGCGGCGGCCTTAGCCCTGATGGAGGCCGCCCACTACCATGTCGAGGCCGCCATGCCTAGCTCCTGGTGGTCACTGCACAAACCGAACGAAGCTTCTCCGACAACTGTCGGCAACCCACGACCGAAGAGCTGGCAATCGCCGAGAGCGTTCGAGCAGTCGTCCGTTCCTCCGCCGCATACCTTGCGATGACGGAGCCCATCCAAGCCCAGTTCGCATCCGCCCATGCCCAGCTCGTGGAGGACTTTTCCAAAGAGATGGCGGACGTGGATGGCAAGATGCTTGTCGAGTATGGTGCGATGGATGCCATGGAGCCCCTTCCCCAGGAGACCGTCGGGCGCGAGCTGGACATGGAGGCAGTGGCGGAGATCGACGAGCACCAGCCGTAGTAGTACTCTTTGTTTTATTTAATTAAAAGCGTCGGTCTTTAATTTGTTAGAGTAATGTTTAGGTCAGCTAGCTCTGTTTAATTGCTGAACTTGCTCGATTAAGAAGTTGGTCTCCTTCGTGTACCCAAATTATGCAATGACGTGGATGACGATTGTAACCAGGGAAATTCGAACCAAAATTTTTGACGTTCAAACTCATCACACACGGGTTAAGCTATCTGAATCATTTGTGATGTTCACATTCGTACACAGTTCTGAATAAGGGACCGTGCCTGATGACACTTTACGCGCCAGTTTTTTCGTTGAAGCGATTCCAAATTTTCGGCTTCCGTGGAAATATCTACCTCCCCGTCCCTCCCCCTTACCAAAAGTCACATTTCCCATGTTTCCGCCTTCCTTTCCAAGTTGAAACCTCCACTCCTTGCTTGCAGCGCCGCCACCTCCTCATTGATGACCCTCCTTCACGCTGCTCGGCCTCGCCTATCCAGGCAGGTAATCCACACCTGACCCACATCCTTCTCCTGCTTCCACATCCCACATGCCCCGACCGTCAGCACGAGCTCGACACCTCCACCCAAATTACTGACCCCTCCACCAAATAAGTGCTGACCTAAGCCATGGTGCACGCAGTATAGCTAGGACCTCAAGGAGCATTTGGCAGCGGAGAAGCAAATCACAGCCGGACGCGCGGATGAGGTCGCGATGGCTGCCATTCGTGCCGACCCTCAGATCTTGGAGGAGCACCTTGCCATTTGCTAGCTATGCCAGTTAAGCATGCGCGGTTTACCCGTTGCGTGTGCTGCTCCTGCATTTCCTTCACAAATTCTAGTGAATTGTGCTATCTAATATTACCATGCAATCTGTTGCTGTAGTGTATATGTTCTATATGTCGTGCAGTGTGGTGCTCAGTTTTTAACTGTTTTGTTAATTAGTTGTCGTCTTCAGTTAACTGTTTGGTTCAATTCTGCAAATGTGATGTTCAATTCTTCAGGCTGCAAATTTGTATTGTCTTCCATGTGAGAAATAAATCGAATTTATCTTTACAAAATACATGAGAAACGAATACAATTGCTATATTCCCAAGTTGTCAAGCATGCTTGGTTTGGTTATACATTGTGCAATGTGGTGCTCAGTTAACGTTTGGTTCATTTGTGTTGTGGTGTTCAGTTAACTGTTTGGTTCAATTCTGCAATGCGATGTTCAATTGTTGTGGCTGCATACTATTACTGTATACACTGTGAGGAATAAATCGAATTTGGCTGTACTAAATACATGAGAAACAAATACAATTGTTGTATTTCCAAGTTGTTAAGCATGCTTGGTTTGGTTAACTGTCTGATCTTCTATTAGGAGTATGTTATATTGTGCAATGTGGTGCTCAGTTAACGTTTGGTTCATTTGTTATGGTGTTTAGTTAATTGCTTGGTTCAATTCTGCAATGCGATGTTCAATTGTTGTGGCTGCATTCTGTTATTGTATACCATGTCAGAAATAAATCGAATTTGGCAACACTTAATACATGAGAAACATATACAAGTGCTATATTTGCTAGTTCTTAATCATGCTCGGTTTGGATAAATGAGTTTTCCATGTGGCTTGAATTAATCTGATGAATCCGCAATGTGCTTATTTTTCATCAACATATTTTACTGATAGCATGCGAACCCTTACTTAACCTGATGACTAACTACCATATATGTGTTGCAGGGAAATAATGGGAAGCACTGAAGTTTACAATCAAGGTTAGCACGCGCATGGTCCGTTGTCTAATAGCACATTATTGTGCAATTGCAGGAACCATTCTAATATTTTGGTTTTTAACAATTTGGTCTTGCACATGTAGGTCCTGCTGTTAGAGGTTTTGAACCACTGTTCGACCCTTTTTGCATATGGGGAAATGAGTTGTCCATGAATATCAATCAAATCAAGAAACTCAGAAAGATTGTTAGGATAAAGAAATTAGCGACAAAAAACAACAAGATCTTTGTCTGCACAATGAAGAAGATATCAGTTCACTACAAGATGGTACTAACTATTATACCTTGCCATTTTTTATTCCTTTGCCCCATTTCCAATATAGAGAAGATATTTATGCACTTCCTTGTTTTCAGGCCTTTCCAAAGCAGTTCACTAATGATTACCTCTCAACCCACCTCTATGGTCAGGAGGCGAGGAAGATTTTCATACAACACCCACGGTTCAATATTGAAGTGTTCCTAAAGAGGATGAAGGACGGATGGTCAATCATCCACAGACACTGGCCTAAAGTTGCAAAGACCTTCAACATGAATGAATGCTCAATATTCTCCTTCCGCTTCAGCAGTTTTCCAGATGAGATACATCTATCTATATACCGTTTATGATCCTAATTTCAAAAGGTTCTACATGTTGTATGTGAAACTTGGTGCTAGTGCAGTTGTGTAATGGGGTAGCTGAGTGCTGAAGCTATATCATGTTGTACTCTGATGTATTTCAATTATGAAATTCTGCTTCCTTAATATGGAAATGAAATATATTATGTGCTTAATTTGAATGTAGATTAGATTAATAAATGGATTATTAATAATAGGGTTGTTGAAAAAATACCATGGGTGATGACCTCAGGCAACGCACACAATTTCTAGGAATAAACCGTGTTGGATCAATGAACAATCATACATGACTTTCTCTTGAAAACGGTTTGCGTTAGGCCACCTTGCACAAACGTTTACCACATAAAAACTATGTGTGATGGATAGCCTTTGCCACACAGTTTCTTATATGGACCATGTGTGATACATTCAATAACGCAAACGATTTAACAGGAAAAATTGTGTGTGATGTACCTGTGAACGGAAATGTTTTCCTTGGAGCGACTGTGTGGGATGTACATATGAACGGAAATGTTTAGCGGGGACAAACTGTGTGGGATGTACTTGCGACTGGAAATCATTTCACAGTATAATTGTATTTTTTAGCTCTGCTGTACGTATTTCCATATTTGAGCGCTCGTCGGTCGCACACGACCTCATTTTGCCGAGCGTGTGTGCTAGGAGGGCATATTCCCGACGGTTTTTGGGTTGTGTGGGAAGGACCCCCCTATCGCCCACACTCACTTGGTGATGGTTCCAAATGACGTCGAGGAAAGGGGTTAAAAACCGTTTGTTTAGGACTAACGTGTACCAGTGATAGTGCCAAGTGCCAGTTGCTGTTTTTTCCATGTTTTTTACATCGCAGAAAATTAATATCAAACAAAGTCCAAATGCCACGAAACTTTACAGGGATTTTTTATGGACCAAAAGACACGTAATGGGCCCTAGCTGGGCCTGGGGGTGCTCCGAGGAGAGCACAACCCACCAAGGCGCGCCCTGGTGGGTTGTGACCACCTCGGGTGCCCCCCAGACCGCCTCTTTGCTCTATAAATACCCTAATATTCCCAAAACTCTAGGGGCATCCATGAAATATTGATACAGCTGCCGCAGAGTCCAGAACCACCAGATCCAATCTAGACACCATCTTGGATGGGGTTCACCACCTCCATTGGTGCCTCTCTGATGATGCGTGAGTAGTTCTTTGTAGACCTTCGTGTCCGTAGTTAGTATCTAGATGGCTTCCTCTCTCTCTCTCTCTCTTGATTCTCAATACAATGGTCTCTTGGAGATCCATATGATGTAACACTTTTTGCGGTGTGTTTGTTGGGATCGATGAACTTTGAGTTTATGATCAAATCTATCTCTTTTTATATCCATGAAAGTATTTGAGTTTCTTTGATCACTTTTATGCATGATCTCTTATACCCTGGTATTTCTTCTCCGATATTTGGGTTTTGTTTGGCCAACTTGATCTATTTATCTTGCAATGGGAAGAGGTGCTTTGTAGTGGTTTCGATCTTACGGTGCTTGATCCCAGTGAAAGAAGGGGAACCGACACATATTATCATTGCTACTAAGGATAAAATGATGGGGTCTATATCTACATAGATAGATCTTGTCTACATCATGTCATCATTCTTATTGCATTGCTCCGTTTCTCCATGAATTTAATACACTAGATGCATGTTGGATAGCGATCGGTGTGTGGAGTAATAGTAGTAGATGCAGGCAGGAGTCGGTCTACTAATCTTGGACGTGATGCCTATGTAATGATCATTGCCTAGATATCGTCATGATTATTTGAAGTTCTATCAATTGCCCAACAGTAATTTGTTCACCCACCATTTGCTATTTTTCTCGAGAGAAGCCACTAGTGCCGGGTCTCCTTCTCGTATATTTGCCTTTGCGATCTACTTTTCGTTTGCATTTATTTTTAGATCTATTAATCCAAAAAATAAAAAAATACTTTACTGCACTTTATTTTATTTGTGATCCATTTATTCAATCTATTACAACTTTATCCCGTCCGCGCACCAATTTCTTGTGATGTTACCCGAAAGGGATTGACAACCCCTTTAACACGTCGGGTTGCGAGTGGTTGTTATTTGTGTGCAGGGGTTGTTTACGTTGTGTTGCTTGGTCCTCCTACTGGTTCGATAACCTTGGTTTCATATCTGAGGGAAATACCTACCGCCGATGTGCTGAATCATCCCTTCCTCTTTGGGGAAATACCGACGTAGCTTCAAGCGACATCAGCCCCTCCCATACGGGTGCTACCTCTTGAACACTGCGTTGGTTTTCCCTTGAAGAGGAAAGGGTGGTGCAGTAAAGCAACGTAAGCATTTCCCTCAGTTTTTGAGAACCAAGGTATCAATCCAGTGGGAGACCACGCGTGAGTCACCTCGTACCTACACAAACAAATAAGAACCTTGCAACCAACGCGATAAAGGGGTTGTCAATCCCTTCACGGCCACTTGCAAGAGTGAGATCTGATAGAGATGATAATAATATGATAAGTACTTTTGGTATTTTTATGATATAGATTGAAATTAACGATTGCAAAATAAAATAGATGGGAAACTTGTATGATGGAGAGTAGACCCGGGGGCCATAGGTTTCACTAGTGTCTTCTCTCAAGATAGTGGGTGAACAAATTTCTATCGAGCAATTGATAGAAAAGCGAATAATTATGATAACATCTAGGTATGATCATGTATATAGGCATCACGTCCGTGACAAGTAGACTGGCTCCTGCCTGCATCTACTACTATTACTCCACACATCGACCGCTATCCAGCATGCATCTAGAGTATTATGTCCATAAGCACAGAGTAACGCCTTAAGCAAGATGACATGATGTAGAGGGATAAACTCATGCAATATGATATAAACCCCATCTTTTTATACTCGATGGCAACAATACAATACGTGTCGTTTCCCTTTCTGTCACTTGGATCGAGCACCGGAAGATTGAACCCAAAGCTAAGCACTTCTCCCATTGCAAGAAAGATCAATCTAGTAGGCCAAACCAAACTGATAATTCGAAGAGACTTGCAAAGATAAACCAATCATAAATAAAAGAATTCAGATAAGATTCAAATATTGTTCATATATAATTTGGATCATGTCGTGGAATTGTCACGGCAGATGTCCTTAGTGTCAGGACTTAGTCGCGAGGCCAACACATCTATGCGATAGCTTGAAGGGGTTGATCGGGACTAGAGACGCAACACACAAGCCAAGGATTTAGACAGCTTCGGGCACCGGGAAACATCATCCGGTAATAGCCCTACATGCTGTTTGTGGCTAGGTCTCATTATGCTCATGAGAGAGTCGCCGGTAAGCCGGCTCTTTGTGTCTAGCCCTAGAGATTGTTTCTTCTTCCCTGTCCCTCTTTGGGGAGCCCTGCCCCTCCTTATATAAGTTAGAGGGGCGGGTTACATGTGGAGTCCTAGTAGGACTAGGATTAGTCTATCTTCTCTTACAAGTTGATTACAAGTCTGGGTCTTGCTTCCTCGTAAAGGAGATATTCCTCACGCCTTTCCTCTTAAGCCGACCTACCATAACGTAGCCGGCCTTCTGGGCCTTGAGCCTCTTGGGCCCCTAAGTCTTGTCGCTCCTTTGATCTGCTTGCCAGGTCACCCATAAGTCGCCAGGCTCGGGCGGGTCACTTAGTGAGTCGTCCAGTCAGGGCGGGTCATTAGTGAGTCGCCAGGTCCGGCCAGGTTATACATCTGGCCGGGTCATACCGCGGGGTATATCCCCGACATTAGCCCCAAGTTTAATTTGGATTTATCCATGTTAAACTGATCTGCAACATAAACACAAGACCAAATTGACAGGTTGCACTCCGGTTAAATATTCTTGTAAGCCGACACTTGATCATCCTTAAGTCCTTGTCATCTCCTCCTTCTGGAAAATCCAGGTCAATGGACCAACTTCATAGTCAATTTGCTTGTAGAAGAAATATTGTAAATAAAGCATCCATTTGAGTCGGCCTTCAATGCTCTGACTTGACAAAAAATATTGGTCTTCAAATATTCAACTTATATTCAATCGACTTGAGATATAAAACTTGCCGGTTTATGATTACCAAAATTGCCGGGTTATAAATAGATGATGCCAAGTCATAATTGTTGCTAATGCCGGTTTATGATTTTTGCAGACACCGGGTCAATCTGATTTACTCAAACTGAAAATTTGAAGATATTTCTCCCTTATATCCATAATACCTGTAGCCCCCAAGGGCCGGTTTAATCAGCATGAATAAGCCGGGACTTATCACCATGGCTTTAAATGAAATCCAGTTGTGTAGCCCCCATGAGTCGGCTATAGTCATAGTAGTGTAGCCGGGTCATCCTAGAATTGTCTTAAGCAAAGAGCAATATGCATTAGCCCCCAAGTGTGTTGGGTCATTATGTAATAATGAGAAGGGACTTTGTAAATATGATGATGTAAATTTGAGCAGTAACGTGTAGCCCCCAAGGGCCGGCTTAGTAAGATAATACTAAGCTGGGACTTTTCATTGAAAATAATATCATATGATGTAACCCCCATCCTGGGGCTTGAACCCATGTCCACAAGGTTAAGAGATTTATGCTTTACCAACTGAGCAGTGGATCCTTCAATATATAATGGAATAAGGCTTGTGTATCTTGAATTTTAACAGGAGCAATTGGTAACCCCCAAGGGCCGGCTCATTACAATGGGATGAGTCGGGTCTTCAATAAGGCCATTAAAAATGACTTTGCATTAGCCCCCAAGTGTCATGGTGCATGCTTGCAGCGACATGAGACTTGCATATTTGATGGAACCTCAACTTGAATAATGTAGCCCCCAAGTGCCGGGTCGTAAGCCTGCAGCGACTCGGGACTATTTCCTCCATTGTAAAATAAATCATGCCCATTGATAAAGATAATAGCTGTGGCACTAAAGCGACTTTGAAAACCTCAATCATAATACTGGTTATTGATAATCATAATAGAAATCCAGCCATGTTGGCTATTCAAAATTTGAATAATATAATCCGGTATGAAAACCTCAATCATTCAATATCATCATTGAAAATCCAGCCATGTTGGCTATTTAAAGAATTCAAATACCTTATCTATTGACAAGTAAATCCGGAGTTTAAATACCCGGCGGCTCTTGGCCGATGGTGATTCAATACGCCTTCATTGTAAACCGGAATTTTCATGACCCGGCGGCTTATAGCCTTTTGAGAAAAATCCAGAACGGATAATCATTTTGAAGCATCAACTTTGGTAATGAGCTTGAACTTAATCATTTACATGTCATATTTCTGCAAATCCCGCAGAGAGTTTAAACAACATATGCCCTGGCGACTTAGCGTCAAAACCAGGGCGGGTCATAATATCTCACATATAACTACTGTGATATTGAATTTGTACTGCCGGCTTACATAACCTGTGCAGTAAGGGTGATAACCCAATCCTTAGAAGCCAATGCTTCCACATAGATGATGATTGTCATAAACTAGCGACTTATAGTCAAAAGTCAAGCCGGGTTAAGCATAAAACATTTATATATATTTGAGATATAATCCCAAAAAGGTATCAAGTTAAGTAATTGTGGCTGCAATAAACTTTACCAGAGACAGAATAAAACTTTTTGAGGCTTCTGATTCGGATAAGATCAGTAAACCGTTCCAAAGGGGTTAAGCTAAGATTCGAATACGATCATATAGCCCCCAGTGGCTTTGGCGATGCCGATCAAGAGGGTATTGACAGCTATGTTCTCTTTGGTTCAAATACGACCTATGTTTGAATAGGAAGCCCCCAAATGACCTTGAGAGTTGTTTAACGATGCTGATTCGAATACGATCCACGTCGATTCCCAAAGGGGTTGAGCTATGATTCGAATACGATCAAGAAGCCCCCAAGTAGGTTCGGCAGTTTGCCAATCAAAAGGGTATCGACAGCTATGTTCTCTTTGGTTCGAATATGACCTATGTTTGAACAGGAAGCCCCCAAGTGACCATATAAATTTTGGCATTGCGCCGATCAAGAGGGTATTGATAGCTATGCTCGATGAGAAGGAAGCCCCCAAGTGATCATAATAAGATAAGCTATAAGGCAGGATATCCAAGTTTGAACCGCGCATCATGGCAGCAAGTTCTTTTGGCAACCTTTAATTTTTCTGAGAACTCGAACTTGCGAGAGATTTAAATCTTTTTGAATCAGAAATTCTTAAACCAGATATTGAGAGCTTCAAAGTTTTGTAAGAGACAAATTTACCTTGAGCCGGATTTTGAACCAGATTTGAGAGCTTCAAAGCTTTGCGAGAGAGAGATGTCTCTTGAACCAGATTTTAAACCAGAATATTTATTTTGAACCGGCAATTTTCTGACGGCCTTTAAATTTTCATCAATATAGCAGTAGTCTCCGGGGCCGGGTTATTTTTCCCCTCCAATGACTTGGAGTTCTGGATTATTGATACTGGCCAATTTTGCCGAGTCATGCCATTGTAGCCCCTGAGTTTTAAGGCGACTCGAGGAGTTGTCTTGAGATTCTCCATATTTGACCGTGATACAAGCCGGTATGAGTCCTTCAACAGCTCAATGATATAACTTGTTCTGCATTGATGAACTTGCAAACCGGAGTAATTGCTCTTTTAAAGAAAGCAATATACAATATATAAAAAAATATGCTGGATGGATTTCACCTGATGCGTCAGGTCAGCAATTATCATCGCGGAGTGGATGATCACCATGGTGAAACTAAAATCAATCATGGCCGAGTCGACCATGGGTGCTGACAGATTTTTCGGCCGCGACGTTTTAAACCGGTGTGGACGGGAGAATCGGCCGCTGCATTGTAAACTGGTGCGGTCGCGAGAGATGACCACGATGTTGTAAACCGGTGCGGGAGTTCGTTGAGTAACGACGACCATCTGTACCAAAAGATGTTGGCGTGCCTCCATCTCCGCGGTATAATATGACTTTTTGTCATAAATAATTTCCCTGCATAAACAACATTGCAGACCAAGGCAAAGAAAAACTTGTTCTTTGACAAAAACAACATGTGCTAATAAATCAAACTTGGATGGATATCACCTGATTTGTTTGGACGATGGATGACCGTTCAACGCGACGGAGACAGCTCAGACAGAACCCCGGTGGCTCAACACGGCAGAGGCGGCTCAATGCGGCTCCGACGGTTCAATCATAGCAGAGGCGGCTCAACACGGTAGAAACAGTGCTCCCGGCGGCTCGGACAGATGAGTCGGCCGCGGCATTGTAAGTCGGTGCAGACGGGCGAGTCGGTCACAAGCACGGTCCCATTTAGTCGAAGTACTCCAGGCTGAAGGGCGGCCACTTGCGCGCGTCCGTCAGGCGCAATGTTGCCAGTACATGCTCCGTACTCGTGGTATAAACCACATTTGCATTGAACAATTATCCTGATTTTAGGCGACGGATGATCACCATACGGCGTCCGTAGATAACCAAGATTTTTTTTGCATTGATCCTTTCAAGGCGCGGCGGGGGAGACCCCATCACTGCTCATGGCGCAGCTTAGCGGGTCAACGCGCGGGTCAACAGAGAAGCCCGAGCCCGTGGAGAATCTGCTTCCGGGTCATGGCCATCCGCCCCTTTTGTTTGTTTTCATTGCGCGCAGAATCTGCATGTGATTTGCTTTGTCTCTTTCGGTTGTCACAATCCACTCTTCCACTACGTGATGTTTCTCCTTGAATCATGTGGAAATATACGCTTTGATTCAGCTAGTTTTCCTTGGACCTTGACTTCCCTTGCCTAGACTAACTAGACTGCCAGCGGCTTGGAGTCAGATGAGGAGCAAGGTGGGTCACGGATCGTGGGTGGCTCTCCGAGTTGTAGCAAGTTTGACTCATGCACGCCCGGGTCTCCCTTGAGGTCGGAGCCTTTTCCCTTTTCTTTCTTTCCATGTTGGAATCAGGATCACGTCATGCCGACTTCCCTTTTCTTTCTGTACACAAGTACTAGTACCATCACTAGTTGATCTGATCTACTCCAATTAATCTCGGACAAGTCCAATCCCGTATCTGACTGCACTTTTTGTAAACGGCCGTACCATCAGTGTTTGACTTGATGCCGACTTATACACTTTTTGCCATGGTCAGCACAAGTCCTCGGAGTTCCTTGCAACAAGTAGAAAATCGACCCAGTATTCGCTTCATCTAAGGATGCCTTGATGTACTGGTTGCTTCGCAGACTTGCTGATTGATTCTTACGTGGGCTGCTGCCGCTGCTATGAAATTTCTCGGGACTTGTGCGTGTACATAGTTGAAATAAGTCTGTGGTGGAAACCCTTCAGCTGATCTCGGCGCCTCGCGGCGCCTCGCGGCGACAACCAAATTGCAGCCCTAATTTTTCTTGAATCTTTTAACCTCACAAATCGTAAATCGGGACCGATGAATTTGATGCTGATGCAAATCTTTTTAGACCGCTCTTCTTGGTCCAGATAATTGCGAGCTCCTCGATCCCTGGGGAAGATCCCTCCAAGAACTCACCACCACCGTGCGCAGGCCCCACGGTGGGCGCCAACTGTGGTGGAATTGTCACGGCAGATGTCCTTAGTGTCAGGACTTAGTCGCGAGGCCAACGCATCTATGCGATAGCTTGAAGGGGTTGATCGGGACTAGAGACGCAACACACAAGACAAGGATTTAGACAGCTTTGGGCCCCGGGAAACATCATCCGGTAATAGCCCTACATGCTGTTTGTGGCTAGGTCTCATTATGCTCATGAGAGAGTCGCCGGTAAGCCGGCTCTTTGTGCCTAGCCCTAGAGATTGTTTCTTCTTCCCTGTCCCTCTTTGGGGAGCCCTGCCCCTCCTTATATAAGTTAGAGGGGCGGGTTACATGTGGAGTCCTAGTAGGACTAGGATTAGTCTATCTTCTCTTACAAGTTGATTACAAATCCGGGTCTTGCCTCCTCGTAAAGGAGATATTCCTCACGCCTTTCCTCTTAAGCCGGCCTACCATAACATAGCCGGTCTTCTGGGCCTTGAGCCTCTTGGCCCCCCGGGTCTTGTCGCTCCTTTGATCCGCTTGCCAGGTCACCCATAAGTCGCCAGGCTCGGGCGGGTCATTAGTGAGTCGCCAAGTCCGGCCGGGTTATACATCTGGCCGGGTCATACCGCGGGGTATATCCCCGACAGATCATAAACCCACAATTCATCAGATCTCGACAAACACACCACAAAAAGAAGAGTTACATCGAATAGATCTCCAAGAGAATCGAGGAGAACTTTGTATTGAGATCCAAAGAGAGAGAAGAAGCCATCTAGCTACTAGCTATGGACCCGAAGGTCTGAAGTAAACTACTCACACATCATTGGAGGGGGCATGGAGTTGATGTAGAGGCCCTCCGTGATCAATGCCCCCTCCTGTGGAGCTCCGGAAAAGGCCCCAAGATGGGATCTCTTGGGTACAGAAGGTTGCGGCGGTGGAAATAGGGTTTGGTCGTGCTCCTAGATGTGTGTGGGGTATATGGATATATATAGGAGGAAAAAGTAGGTCGGTGGAGCAATGAGGGACCCAAGTGGGTGGAGGGCGCGCCCCTGCCTCATGGCCTCCTCGATTGTTTCTTGACATCCACTCCAAGTCTCCTGGATCACGTTTGTTCCGAAAATAACGCTCCCGAAGGTTTCATTCCGTTTGGACTCCGTTTGATATTCTTTTTTGGTGAAACTCTAAAATAGGCAAAAAAAACAATAATTTGGGTTGGGCCTCCGGTTAATAGGTTGGCCCCAAAAATAATATAAAAGTGTAAAAATAAGCCCATTAACATCCAAAATAGATAATATAATAGCATGGAACAATCAAAAATTATAGATACATTGGAGACGTATCAAGCATCCCCAAGCATAATTCCTTCTCGTCCTCGAGTAGGTAAATGATAAAAACAGAATTTTTGATGTGGAATGCTTCCTAAAATCTGATTGTGGCATGAATGTTCAGATCTGAAAGATTCAAGATAAAAGTGTAATATTGACATAGAAATAATAATACTTCAAGCATACTAACTAAGCAATCATGTCTTCTCAAAATATCATGGCAAAAGAAAGTTATCCCTGCAAAATCATATAGTCTGGCTATGCTCTATCTTCATCACACAAAATATTAAATCTTGCACAACCCCGATGACAAGCCAAGCAATTGTTTCATACTTTTGATGTTCTCAAACTTTTTCAATCTTCACGAAATATATGAGAGTGAGCCATGGATATAGCACTATGGTGGAATAGAATGGTGGTTGTGGAGAAGACAAAAAAAGGAGAAGATAGTCTCACATCAACTAGGCGTATCAACGGGCTATGGAGATGCCCACTAATAGATATCAATGTGAGTGAGTAGGAATTGCCATGCAACGGATGCAATAGAGCTATAAGTGTATGAAAGCTGAACAAAAGAAACTAAGTGGGTGTGCATGCAACTTGCTTGCTCACGAAGACCTAGGGCAATTTGAGGAAGCCCATCATTGGAATATACAAGCCAAGTTCTATAATGAAAAATTCCCACTAGTTTATGAAAGTGACAACATAAGAGACTCTGTATCATGAAGATCATGGTGCTACTTTGAAGCACAAGTGTGGCAAAAGGATAGTAACATTGTCCCGTCTCTCTTTTTCTCTCATTTCATTTTTTCTTTTTTATTTGGGCCTTCTTCTATTTTTTCACCTCTTTTTTCTTTTTTTTCGTCCGGAGTCTCATCCCGACTTGTGGGGGAATCATAGTCTCCATCATCCTTTCCTCACTGGGACAATGCTCTAATAATGATGATCATCACACTTCTTTTTACTTACAACTCAAGAATTACAACTCAATACTTAGAACAAAATATGTCTCTATGTGAATGCCTCAAGTGGTGTACTGGGATATGCAATGAATCAAGAGTGACATGTATGAAAGAATTATGAACGGTGGCTTTGCCACAAATACGATGTCAAGTACATGATCATGCAAAGAAATATGACAATGATGAAGTGTGTCATAGCAAACGGAATGGTGGAAAGTTGCATGGCAATATATCTCGGAATGGCTATGGAAATGCCATAATAGGTAGGTATGGTGGCTGTTTTGAGGAAGGTATATGGTGGGTTTATGATACCGGCGAAAGTTGCGCGGTACTAGAGAGGCTAGCAATTGTGGAAGGGTGAGGGTGCGTATAATCCATGGACTCAACATTATTCATATAGAACTCACATACTTATTGCAAAAATCTATTAGTTATCAAAATAAAGTATTATGCGCATGCTCCTAGGAGGATAGATTGGTAGGAAAAGACCATTGCTCGTCCCCGACCGCCACTCATAAGGAAGGCAATCAATAAATAAATCATGCTTCACATAATGGTTCACCATACGTGCATGCTACAGGAATCACAAACTTCAACACAAGTATTTCTCAAATTCACAACTACTCAACTGGCATGACTCTAATATCACCATCTCCATATCTCAAAACAATCATCAAGTATCAAACTTCTCTTAGTATTCAATGCACTTATATGAAAGTTCTTATTATGCCTAAAAGAAAATTGCCATGTTGTTCTAAAGGACTCTCAAAATAATATAAGTGAAGCATGAGAGATCAATTATTTCTATAAAATAAAACCACCACCGTGCTCTAAAAGATATAAGTGAAGCACTAGAGGAAAAACTATATAGCTCAAAAGATATAAGTGAAGCACATAGAGTATTCTAATAAATTCCAATTCATGTGTGTCTCTCTCAAAACGAGTGTACAACAAGGATGATTGTGGTAAACTAAAAAGCAAAGACTCAAATCATACAAGACGCTCCAAGCAAAACACATATCATGTGGCGAATAAAAATATAGCTCCAAGTAAAGTTAGCGATGAACAAAGACAAAAAGGGGATGCCTTACGGGGCATCCCCAAGCTTAGGGTTTTTGGTGTCCTTGTATTTTACCTTGGGGTGCCATGGGCATCCCCAAGCTTAGGCTCTTGCCACTCCTTGTTCCATAATCTATCAAATCTTTACCCAAAACTTGAAAACTTCACAACACAAAACTTAACAAGAGAATCTCGTGAGCTCCATTAGCGAAAGAAAACAAAATACCACTTCAAGGTACTGTATTACAACTTCTCTATGGTTTATAAACTCTTTTACTAGCCATAGATTCATTAAAATAAGCAAACAACACACAAAAACAGAATCTGTCAAAAACAGAACAGTATGTAGTAATCTGTAACTAACGCAAACTTCTGGAACCCCAAAAATTCTAAAATAAATTGCTGCATGTGAGGAATTTATCTATTAATCATCTGCAAATGGAATTAACTAAATATCACTCTCCAATAAAAATTGCAGCAATTCTCGTGAGCGCTAAAGTTTCTGTTTTTTACAGCAAGATCAAAAAGACTTTCCCCAAGACTTCCCAACGGTTCTACTTGGCACAAACACTAATTAAACACAAAAAACACAACCAAAATAGAGGCTAGATAAATTATTTATTAAATAACAGCAAGGAAAAATATTGGGTTGTCTCCCAACAAGCGCTTTTCTTTAAAGCCTTTTAGCTAGGCATAAGATTTCAACGATGCTCACATGAAAGACAAGAATTGAAGCACAAAGAGAGCATCATAAAACACATGACAAACACATCTAATTCTAACATACTTCCTATGCATAGGCATCTTATAGGCAAACAAATTATCAAGGAAAGCAAAAAGTAGCATATGCAAGGAAGTGGAAAGAAACAATAGCAATCTCAACATAACGAGAGGTAATTTAGTAACATGAAAATTTCTACAACCATATTTTCCTCTTTCATAATAATTACATGTATGATCATAAGCAAAAACAATATAGCTATCACAAAACATATTCTTAACACAATCCACACGTATGCAAAGTTGACACTCTTCCAAAATAGTGGGATTATCATTAACTAAAGTCATGACCTCTTCAAACCCACTTTTATTAAAAACTTCATAAGATTGAACATTCTCTAAATATGTGGGATCTAAAGTTGACACTCTTCCAAACTCACTTTTAATATTATTGCAAACATTATAATCAATCTTATATTCATCATGGGACTTAAATAAATTTTCAAGATCATAAGAAGAATCACCCCAATCATGATCATTGCAACAAGTAGAAGACAAAGCAAAACTAGCATCCCCAAGCTTAGGGGTTTGCATATTATAAGAACAATTTACATTAATAGAATTTATAGTATCATCATTCCAATGATGCTTTCTATTCAAAGATCCATCGTGAATCACTCCATAAAGTACTACATCACAATTTTCAGATTCACGAATTTCAAGCAAAACTTCATAAAGATTAGCAAGCGGATGAGGATCCATTGATCTTAGGTTATCTATTTAGAAATAAATAAACAACTATTCCAACCAAACGAGCAAACGAGCCAAGTAAGACATCAAAGCAAACGAAAAGACGAATAGAAGAAGGGTGAATAAAATGGCAAAGGTGAAGTGGGGGAGAGGAAAATGAGAGGCACATGGCAAATAATGTAATGCGATTGATAAGAGTTGTGATGGGTACTTGGTATGTCTTGACTTGGCGTAGATCTCCCTGGCAACGGCGCCAGAAATCCTTCTTGCTACCTCCTGAGCATTGTGTTGGTTTTCCCTTGAAGAGTAAAGGGTGGTGCAGTAAAGCAGTGTAAGTATTTCCCTCAGTTTTTGAGAACCAAGGTATCAATCCAGTAGGAGACCATGGGCGAGTCACCTTGTACCTACACAAACAAATAAGAACCTCAAAAACCAACGCGATAAAGGGGTTGCCAATCCCTTCACGGCCACTTGCAAGAGTGAGATCTGATAGAGATGATAATAATAAGATAAGTATTTTTGGTATTTTTATGATATAGATTGAAATTAAAGATTGCAAAATAAAATAGATGGGAAACTTGTATGATGGAGAATAGACCAAGGGGCCATAGGTTTCACTAATGGCTTCTCTCAAGATAGCATAAGTATTACGATGGGTGAACAAATTACTGTCGAGCAATTGATAGAAAATCAAATAATTATGAGAATATCTAGGTATGATCATGTATATAGGCATCATGTCCATGACAAGTAGCACTACAAAAAAAGTCACATCCGTGACATTTTGGGCCAAACGAAATTTTTTCTGTCATACATATGACACTTCTATGACGATAATTTTGTGACAAAACCCAGTATCATCATAGATGTGGTGGGCTCCTACTTCTATGACAAAAAATCTTGACAGAAAATGGGCTTTTCATCCTGGGCGGGCCGGAGACGCAGCTGCATGACATTCTTTGGGCCGTCCATGACGGAAAAAACCGTGCTAGAGGCGAGGGGGAGGAAAATTTCGGGGAGTTCCCAATTACGATGGGAGGTCGGGGCCGAGCGATGCGCGTTTCTCTCGTACACGTACGCATGTGTGTGCGAGGCATTGGCTCTAACTGAACCTAAGCGAGGCTTTGGACTCTAATTGAACCCGAGCGATTGCACTGCAGGCTACGCGTTACTGAACCCGAGCGATCGATCGATGGCTGTTAACTGAACCCGATTGAGCGATTCCTTCACTACTGCTACTAACTGAAGCCGATCGATGCTGCCTCTGGGATGAATAGTGAGCGTTGGGGGGGGGGGTGGATGAATAGTGAGCGGTGGCGTTGCCTCTGGATGAACAGGGCACCGTGGTGTGGTGGAGGGCTGGATGAATAGTAGACGGTGGAGGGGTGCCCGTGGAGGGGTGGATGAACAGGACCCCGTGGTGTGGAGGGCTGGATGAACAGTAGACGGTGGAGGGGTGCCCGTGGAGGGGTGGTTGAACAGGACCCCGTGGTGTGGAGGGCTGGATGAACAGTAGACAGTGGAGGGGTGGTTGAACAGTAGCCGGTGGAGTAGCGCGCGGTGGAGACTGGATGAACAGCAGCCCGTGGAGGCTGGAGGAGGTCGACGGTGGAGATGAACAGTATCCCGTGGAGTCCCGTTTTGCGGTACGCCACACCCCTCTCGATGAACAGGACCCCCATTTCAACCGTAGGAGGTCCGTTTCATCTATTTTGCAGTACGCCACACCCCTCCCGATCAACAGGACCCCCATTTCGACCATAGGAGGTCCGTTTCCTCCGTTTTGTGGTATGCCAGACCCCTCCTGATCAGCAGGACCCCGTTCCGAACGTAGGAGGTCCGTTTCCTCCGTTGTGCGGCACGCAGGCCTCATTTCCATCGCCTGTTCCGTCCAAGCCCTCCCGATGAACACGACCACGCATTCCGTTCCGACCCAGCCGGTTGGCTCCCACGCGTTCCGTTGCCTCCCGATGAACACGACGCATTCCGTTGCTTCCCCATGAACACGACGCATTCCGTTGCCTCCCCATGAACACAACGACGACATTGTTTCTCCGTTCCAACCCATCCATGTACACGAGCCCTGGCCGTACGTATGCGCGAGTAGGCGTTTGAGACCCCGCCCGTATGTGCACATACGTGGCCGTATTTTCTTTCTTGCACCCTGGCCACCGTACGTACGTGTACATGCTACGTGCACACCTCTACTATGACACGTGCGCGCCTCTACATCGACCAGTATGTACGTACACATTCACGACCAGAATGACAACACTACATACGCTTCGACCAGGTGGGTCCCGACTGTCAGGCACTTCCTTGCCTACGAAGATGTAGCTGGTGGGTCCCAGCAGTCAGGGGGCGAATCGTTTTTTTCTTGGACGCACTTCCTTGCGTGCGAAGATGTAGCCGGTGGGTCCCAGCAGTCAGGGGGCGAATCATTTTTTTTGCCTGGACACACTTCCTTGCGTGCGAAGGTGTAGCTGGTGGGTCCCAGTAGTCAGAGGGGCGAATCATTTTTTTTACCCGGACACACTTCCTTGCGTGCGAAGATGAAGCTGGTGGGTCCCAACAGTCAGGGGGAAACGTTTTTTCCATGAAATACAGTGCCCCGTCTGGTGGGTCCCAGCTGTCAGCTGGAGGAATCATTATTTTCCGCGTAATAAGGAGGCACTTCCTTGCTACGGCCGTGGACCCAGCTATCAGCCTCTCCACGTATAGTACTCTTCCGATGGAAGTCGTTCCTTGACCACGTTGACCACGCTGTGCCGAGAGCACCAGGGCAGTGGACAACAGCGAGGCCTAGGAAGGGGACGTCGCGGAGCCGGGGAAGACGCGGCAGTGGAAGCCCGCGCAGAGAGGAGTACGAGGGTTCACTGGTTCGGCTGCGGTGTGAGGCTGTCGTCGCCGCAGGGGCTGGACAGCGGTGGGAATAGTAGGGGGTGGTGAGGTCTCCGTGGCAGCACAGCCGACCACGGGAGGCAGGAGCATGCGGCACGACCAGCGCTGCTTTGGGCGGCTGGAGCGAGAAGACCAGAGGTTGAAGAAGCACTACGGCCGTTGGATGGACATTGTACGGTCACTGGAGCTAGAATCATTCATATTGACTAAAGTTGACAAAGGCCCCTGTCCCAGTCAACTTAGTAGGCCCACAAGTCAGCCTCCCACCATGGTGGGTCCCAGCTAGTAGGGGGAGTATTCATTTTTTTGTGCGTAATAAGGAGGCACTTCCGGTGGGTCCGAGCTGACAGCGGGGGAAACTTTTTTTCACGAAATACACTTGCCCGTCTGGTGGGTCCCAACAGTCAGGGGGAAATGTTTTTTTGGGAAATAAGGTGGCTCGTCCGGTGGGTCCCTGCAGTCAGGTGGAGGAATAATTATTTTGCACGTAATAAGGAGGCACTTCCTTGCGGCCGCCTGGACCCAGCTGTCAGCCTCTCCACATACAGTACTCTTCCGATGGAAGTCGGTCGTTGACCACGTTGACCATGCTGCGCCGAGAATACCAGGGCGGTGGTCTGGACGACGGCGAGGCCTAGGAAGGGGACGACACGGAGCCGGGGAAGACACATCAGTGGAAGCCCGCGCGGAGAGGAGTACGAAGGTTCACTGGTTTGGTTGTGGTGTGAGGCTGCTGTCGCTGCAGAATAACAGGGAGTGTGGGTGAGTAGAGGGATGGCCTGGACAGCGGTGGGAGTAGTACGAGGCAGTGAGGCCTCCGCGGCATCACAGCCGGCCACGGGAGGCAGGAGCACGCGACACGACCGGCGCTGCTTTGGGCGGCTGGAGCAAGAAGACCAGAGGTTGAAGAAGCACTACGGTCGTTGGATGGACACCGTACGATCACTGCAGCTAGAATCGTTTATATTGACTAAGTTGACAAAGCCCTTGGTACGCATCAACTTAGTAGGCCCACAGCTCGGATTTGGCAGAGAACATATAGCCCATTTGCGATTTGTAAGAATGTACAGCCCATTTTTTAATTCTAATGGAATTTACTACATCCCATTTATAGTTTGTTAAAAGTACAACCCAACTTCTAGCTAGGACAATGATTAATAATTTCAAACGACCACTCAAAAAAAATCCAAAAAAATTCCCACATTTTGATGGGATCCGAAATATTTTTATCTGAAATTTCTAGTCAGATTAAATATAATTTCAAAATAAAGTTGTATTACGTTAAAATCCAACGAAATATTGCGCGCGCAACAAGTAATGAAATTAAAATTTTCAAATTCCAAAAATAATATATTTTTCAAACTAATTACGTGTTTGGTGCATAGTAACTGTCCTGTTATTATAATTACATCCCATTTATTATTTCTTAAAGTCCATTTTCTTGTTAAGCCTAATGCATACCTCCTAGGAAAGTTTGCAGCCCAGCGGGGCGGAGAATAACAAGTTGACCCGGATATTGTGTACAACTGTCGGCCCAGTTGCATTGTTGATGTTGAAAAAAAGGCCTGTGTAGTACAGTACAACCTAACATGGTTACTCAGCCCACATTCAGCGACACCGGAAAGGCCCAAACAAGGCTTCTGTACAACTTTTTGAAGTCACTGAGCTCAATTAATAACTTAAGGAAAAAATTTAGATTATAGTGGAGCCTAATTAAAAGCTGTCATGAGCAAATAAATAATTCAACGGGTCCCACTTGTGTGTGTGCGTGTGTGTGTGAGAGAGAGAGATAGAGAGAGAGACCCATTGGTCAATGCTCGTAAATACATATTTCAGCCATATGCATTGCTGATGCTCAGTAAAAACTTATATAGTTGACACAATCATATAGAACATCATAGCACACTGAACTTGCATACAAAAATTTCATGCAGGCGGCACAATCAGGATGGAAGCAGTGGATCGCTACGGGAAGGGCTATGTTGAAACCAACGAAGTCGTACATAATGGTTCATCGTCTTTATCAATGACGAGGAAATATCTTGAATGTTGTGCAAAGAAAATAGACAGACAACACAATAAGTTCTGCTAGCACATTAAGTTGACGTACAACCCTTTCTAAAAAAAGTTCAGGTACAAAATTAGAACAGGCCACAATCAAATGTACTGGCATATCAGTGCTTCACACCCATAGCTCGGATTTAACTAGTATCTGACAAGATTCAGTTGTTACCTCAAATTAGAGCACATCCAGGCAGCCAGCCCTGCCTCTTCTCCCAAAGAAGTAGTGGCCTCCGCCACGCGATGGAATAGGCCCTGTGCCATCCATCATTCCGAGCAACACGGGGAAAGTCTGGCGTTGATTCCTGTAATGGACGTCGTCGACAGACCTTGGCACCAGCGGCGGCGGCAGGACTTCGATTGATGGATTGACCACTTCTTCGACATGCATGAACACTCAATACAGGTACATCCCTAACATGGTCCGCAGCGGCCTTGGTGGCAACGAATAGTACAACCTCGGTTCCTGCACCGGTATCTCAACACCAATCACCTTCGGTATGGTGGACAGCTTCTTCATCCATGCCATAACTGTTAGAGCCCAGCTGTCTGGAGGAACAAACATACTTACGAGCTCACCTCCAAGGTCGTTGATAAGCTCGTTCATGGACTCGTTGTTCCAAGCACGTCGAGGCATGCCGTGGAAGGTAAGCTTTGTTAAAAACTCAAGCTCAGAGGGCACCGAGCCCCATCCTGGGTGCCACCGATCAAAGCTCACCAGCGCGCCATCGCACGACAAACGCCGGGAAGATTCGAACACACGACTGCAGTCGAAAGTTGTCCGGAACCTGACGAAGAAATCAGCCGGTGGCGGATAGACTTCGACGAGCAAGTCACTTATTTGGATGTCGTGCGCAATGCCAAGAGCTTTGACAAGGTCCTCTGGCGAGACGGGAGGCCGGTCGCCGTTGATGGTTACCATCAGCACTTTGCCGGCAAACTGGTCGTCAAGCGCCGCCATGCCACTATTGAGCGACAACACGCAGCGACCGAAGGCAGGACGAACCTCAGGATCTCCGGCTCGGAGATCTGCGTTGATCGGCGACATGATAGTGTGTTTGAGTACAGGGAGTACAGGAGGGGGATTTCAGGGAACTGGAGTAGGAATCGAGATTCCAGAGGTGGGGGAGGGGCGGGAGACTGGGGATGAAAAGGTAGCATGAATTTCGAGCATGCGCCAATATGCTCTCGGCGCCCAAGCGCATGAAAACACCGGTGGCGCCCACACGTCGGCCTAAGAATCCTTATTCTTTCTTTTTTGGAGAGCCCGGCCTTTTTTTAGGATCTTTTGAGAGCCCGACCTGAGAGTCATAATTGACCTGTTTGGCATTGCGTTACTACTCGGCCCATATTCAACGACACCTCACTGGCCCAAACAAGTGTACATCATCGAAAAGACACTGAGCTCAAATTATATAACTTGAAAAAAGGAGATATACTCTGAACACTGGAGAATGGTGATGCCCTCATTTAGGCCACCAGTAGTTCGAGACAATAAACAGTTCGAAACAACAATATATACAACATTCAAACGCTGACTAGTGACTACTACTGACATAAACAGCAAGACATGATAGTTCATAAGAAGTCTTGCTACACCACCAAAACACACCCATCTGCAGCGCTCAGACTCTCGTGATCCAGACGAGAATGACATTCTAAACAGAAGCAACTATTACATAGTAAGAGTGACATAGACGAGGATGACCAAATGACAAGGAATATGCATACCAAAATAAAGAACTACCCATCCAGAACCAGCAGCAAAGACAACAAAGTCATTCGAAGAGATGATCCAACACCATCATAATTTGCAGCCCCGCTTCAGCGACCAGTGATCCGGAGACACCAGTACTCCACCCTTTCGATGCAACAACCCAATTACCTATCAACCTGAAGGCTTGAACCACATCACTGCCTGTCGTAATTGAGACATCCAAGGATCAAAGTTAATCTAGATGCCTTTGTCATTCTCACCTTCTTTTGGCTACAGGCTGTATCGTTGACAATCAGGGGAGTTTGCTCCCGAACTCCTAGGGCTCGCCATGTAGACACAATTTTCCATAGAAAACAGAGCCTCTCTGCCATCAAGGTCCTTGCCAATGGTGATCTCCTGGTTAATCAGATAATTGAGTCCGAGAAACAGAGAGTGTGAACCAAGGCTGTTTACCCGCCTCCAACTAAAAAATCCTAAAGGCCCCAACAAGCTGGTATCCTGCTCATAGACGTAACACCCACTGTCCGGATACTCACGTATTACACGGTGCTTGTATACAGTGGGGTTTTTTCAATATAACTTTTCCGGCTCATGTGTCCGAATGATCATCAGTCTTTTGTCGTCATCTGATCGAGTGAGTAACCAGTTTTGCTTCCCTGTTTTTGGCAAAGGTGGTGTGATTACAAAGGGCAGTAACTGCAGGGACACTGCATCATATCATAAAGGACATGTATTGTTAATGTAAGATCAACATTGTTCAAAGTATGAGTAGTATAATGCAAGAAACAGCATTAATATGTCCCTATTGGAACTGGGAGGAAAATACAGGGAAATGTATACTGGGTTCGAAAATATAGAAGTGCCATGCATGGTTATACTCATGTTATCTCGCAATCGATTCTTCACAGGAAACTACCATGTCATGCATGTTATGTAATCATGTTCTGATCTCACAAACAAATTCTTCAAGGTAACTAACAGACCATGCATTGTTATATACTCATGTTCTGTGGGCAAATTTTTTGTGAGGATATTATTCTAGCCATTGATTGCTGAAGGGCGAATATAGGTATGTACACATGGTAAGCATTGCAGGATTTCACTACTTCCAAATATAGAGTTCTCCATATGCACATTTACTTCCCTAATGTATGGTTAGATGAAACCAACACTGTGGTGCATGTTTCGACATCATGAAAATGAGGAAACTAACATGGCCATTGATACACACTCATATTTAGTAGTAGTATATAGATTACTGTAAAATAAGGATAATATCCATATATTCCTAACCGTTTGATTATTCAGGGTACAAATTGGCTGTAATGACATGGTCACAATCGCATGAATTAACTCATTCCAAATATAGCTGATTTACGGTGTCTTTAATACATTGCCATAGTTCTACTCAAATTCTGCTCAAACAAGGATATGCCAATCATCACAAAAATTTCAAACAGTGTCATGGCGTCATCATTAACATGAGATGGAAACAACTTACACGCGTCGTCCCAGCAATACATGGTGCCATCTGCTTTGTCGATCGCGTAGATGATGCCATTGTGTTCAATAGCATCACAGAAGTGTGTATCAACTTTGACGATGATCCAGTGCGAGCCGAGTTGTCTCCAGCTAAAGAAGGCACCGACGTAAAGATAGGCAAGTCCATGGTCGAACAAGGCAATTAGCTTGAAGTCTGCGTAATTCACATGTCGTGTGGGCATTTGGCAGATTACAATCTTCTGCAAAATAAGGTCCGTCCAACTGACGTAGTAATCTAGATGACTTGGACCGCGATGGTAATACTATATATAATCCAACGGAGGAAGGATAATCTCATGGGAGGTATGGAAGTTCACGAGCACCAACTTTTTACCATCTTCTCTGAAGGCAGCCATCCAGTGGGAGTTCATGCCGACCCAGTACATACCTGCCAAGAAGTTTCGGGCGATGGTGATCGGATCGATGTCGAGGGAAATGATGTACGGCGACCCACTACATACCTGCAAAGAAGTTTCGGCTAATGGAGATCGGATTGAAGTCGAGGGGCATCATGCACGCCTCTGTATCATGGTGAGCCAATCTCACAAGACCAAATAGCAGCAAGCAGGGTGTCTTGAAAAGCTTAGGCCTCGCTTCGACAATGGCCGTGTGCATGTCCCTCGAGCATGCAGCCAGCCGCAGGGCGCTCAACATATCCATACACGAACAACAGAGGTTGAGGATGTCACTGGGGAGATTGCTCCAATCGCGGCTCATATGGATGCTGCGCGGTTCGCGTTCGGCCATGGTGGAGTTTGGAAGGGGGCTTGATTTACGGGGGAGAAGGATGTTGGTGCTGGAGCGGCTAGCGAGGGAATAGTGGTACTGGGGGAGGCGAGTGAGGCGACGGTACACAGGGGCACAGTGAGATGGAGACGGAGACGGAGACGGAGAAGGTGATGGAGATGGAGTGGTGCTATGGGAGCAGAGAGGGAGACGAGGCGAGGAGCCAATGTGCTGTACAACGGCGGTGACAGACTGCACAGTGCACAGGGTGAGGCTGATTTTGGTAACCCGAACACGCCACCTGGACTAGTGTCAGGCGCAGGGTGTTGTCACTTCACCTTGAGGACTGGATGAATAGTATTTTGACCATCAAGTGTACCACAGATGTACTACTACTACTACTAGTAGGAACATGAGTACTCCAGTATTGTATAGCAGAAATAGGTCTCCCGTGCTAGCATGCCTGTTCACTCCATCGTTCAGGTATCATCCATATTGCGAGCAGAACCAAATTCTCGTGCATGCCCAATCAACGCCCTACCGCGATGCATGCAGTGGTCGTTCTGGTGCATCAAGGACGGCATGCAGATCGTTCCACACTTGAGAAGAGGAAAAATGGAAAGGTAGAACGCACCAGCAGAGGAAGAGAACGCTGGCTAACGAGGCTGGGAGGGGATCGAGCAGGAAGTTAATGCTCCACGCCTAAAGGTTTTGGGAAAACCTGATTTTCATAAGGTGACTTATACTCACCTAAACGGAGGGAGTATTCCTTAACCAGAGAATGTTGTGTCTCCCACTCAGACGCTAAAAAAAACTACAACACATTTTTTATAATTTTGCATAGGTCCCACCTATCAGGAAGGATGGGCACGTACACGAACAGGTACGACTCATCAGTCTACCCGCATAGCCTTTTCGTTTAGTCTACCTAGCCGTCTAATCAACTGCCTGCACGCCACTTCTCCCATTTACTTCTCCATCAGGAACCGATTCTCCTCGACTTCTTCACCTCCCCTTCGTCTTCATTTGCATCCAAACCCCGTACATATGCAAGCCAATCTCCACTCACACCGAGCCTAACCTGTGAAACAGTGGGCAGGGGGAGAATTAGGAAATGGACATGGAAGTAGTCTTTAGAATGCATTTACTACGTGATCAAACTCATCTTACCTGCTCATCGGAGGAAATCCGAGTGCCCCTGAACATCGACATCTCAAGGGGCATCAACTTGCAACTACGGCCATGTCGCGCTGGAGAGACCCCCAAGGAAACATCCTCGTGCGTTACACAGAACATCAAGATGCATTTGTATGAGTAGTTTATCTTGTGAGAGAAAAGGCTGAACAAGGGAAGGCCTCTATAGATAGAGATGGACACTACTACTACCAATGTGCTGGCCCGTGCGTTGCAATGGATCCAAAGTAGTAGAATAATACTTTTTCACGTGCTTGAAATATAAACACTCTAGTTTCGATATACATGTGTCAGCAGACATGATAGCTTGTCCATGGAAGTTGAACCACGACGACCATCACGTTTCTTGTTTCTACCACTGCCACACGCACACACGATTCCCACGATGCCGCTCCAACCCACGGCACGACGTCCCCCAACATGGACATGGATCCTCTGACGTGGCTATCACTGCCTTGCCCTGCCTTTCCTTCGTTGACAGGTGGGACCCACGCTTATGGGTCCCACATGTCAGTGACAGAATGGTAGGATTGTTCGCGTCAGGGGATCCTCATCCCCTCGACATGCCCCTCATCCCTCTCGTCCCCACCGCTCCTCTGCCTTTGTGTGCATGACATGCAGGCCAGCTGAACTGCGACGACCATCAACTTTCTACCACAGACACACCCGATTGGACGCGGTTTGCCTGCTCCGCTGCTGTGCTCCGATCCTTAGTCCCGCACCATCGAATTTTCATCCAGCAGCTGTGACACATTTAGTACCCGCCGGTGTGGCCATCTACGCCTCGTAACGCCTCGATGCCCAGCTGTGGCACCCTCGCCACGGCCACGCCACCACCGGCCAATTCATCTCAAACGAGTGAGTCGCGAACCACGCCACCACCATGAGAATGACATGTGGGCCAGCCGCATTTAAGGTCTGCATGTCATTGACTCATAGGTCGGGCACTAAAGCCACTAAAGTTCGGTCCCGTGGGCCCCGAGAGGGAAATGTAACTCCTGCGGTAGGCCTTGTGGTGCTCCCGCAGTATGAGCTCGTGCCAAAACTGGAATTTGTTTCTTACTACTACCAACTAGTACTAGTAAGGTACACGTGCATTGCACGCATGAGATTCTGGTGGTTTGTGCATTATGCTTCTACATGTGGAGCTTTCTGGATTCTAACATGTGGCAAAATCTGGTGGAACGTAAGGTTAGGCAAGTTTGATTAAATTAGGTGAGTGTTTGGTTCAAGCCACACCTTAGGCAAGCCACACTAAGGCCCCACATGACATACACACAAAAAATGTGGCAAGATTCCCTTAGGCTTGCCAACTTGTTTCTCTCGTTTTGTAGAACTAATAACTTTGCCTAAGCTTAGTTGTGTCGTGCACGTACCTACTAGTAGTTGTATAGTGCTAGTACTAGTAATATAGTATTAGGAGTACAAACTTGGTACTAGTAGGAGTAGTACTAGTACGGAATGCACCTACTCTATCAACGAGCCCCGTCTGACACCAAATTTCTTGGCTTCCGTGCTACAGCTAGATCTTCCCCTCATTTCTGTTTTCCAACCCAACGGCGGGCAGGGTGTCGGTTTGCTCAATGGTGGTCCCACATGAAAGTGAAAATGCTAGGAAACACGCCTTCCCTAAGCTATGTGTCGTGCCGGACGGGCCGTGTTGTACTCCCTATTCCCGGGCGTATGGGGGTGCGATGCAAGCGGCGGCATGCCTTTTCCTTTTACCAGCAATGTGCCCGTGCGTTGCGATGGATCCAAAGTAGTAGAATAGTAGTATTTGTTCACAAACTTGAAAGAAATCACTATTGTTTTGATATACTCCTAATATATTACTCCCTCCGTATCTAAATATTTGTCTGTTTTGAGATTTCAAATGGACTATCACATAAGGATTATATAGACATATTCTAGTGTTTCTAGCAAGATGCCCGCGCGTTGCACGAAGTTGATGGAAAAGGTAAGCACAACTTATAAATTGACGGATGGAGTACTAGTTACAGTGATGCATATAATTAAGCAAAGGGATCGCACATGTCGGTATTGACTGGAACGAGAATGCAATAGCACAATAAGAATTAAGGCCACGATGATGCGATCGCAGTGGTGGTTACAGAAGGCAAGAAGAAAGATGGATCCACGAACGTACGACCTCCTCCTCCTCAACTTAGTGCGCCGGGCCACCGACCAGCGGCTAAGGAGAGACGGCTTTTGTGGCGAGGTCGAGGTGCTTCTCAGCAAAGGCATCCAAGGCTTCCAGCCGGTTGAGGAAGGACAACGTCATAGCGTCCTCACTGGCCTTGTAGATACCTATGTACACGAGTTCCTCGTACATGTGGATGTGTAGGTCGACGAATTCTTGTAGGGCGAGGTGCCTCGCGGCGAGCGCGACCTCCAGGTGGACATTCTTTGTGGCGTCAGCGGGCAGTCGCAGGGCCACCAGTGCTTGAAAGAGGTTCCGGCCATGGAGGCCGATTAGGATGGTAGGCAATGAGGAGCCCGGGCGCGCGGGTTGGAGGAGTACGGCGATGTCGTCCGTGAGCTTCTTGAGGACGGTGAACTTGTTGCTGGTGGCAACGATCATCTGGTCCAACTGAGAGTCGTAGTTGGCGTCGAAGGCGGCCATCCACCAGCCGGTCTCCAACACCGTCTGGAGACAATCCTCGGCGCCATGCCACGGGCCGGCGTCATGGACCATCTGGCGCAACCGCTGGCTGCTCACGAGCATCGCCGCCATGGGTCTGGAGTGAGCTCTTTTGCGCTTAGTGTAGGTGCTTAGGAAAATGCTTAGGTGAGTACGATGTGGTAGATGCATTGGAATTGAGGGGCGCCTTTATATGAGGGCAATGAGGGTAAACTGCATTGCATTCACATCATGCAGCCTCTTTTCCCGGACCTCCTCCCATCACTTCCCTCATGCATTAATTGAAGGAGGATGTGTTGGCCGTTCAACATATCGGGAACCGCTACTCCCTCCCTCGTCTGCATTAAAGCTGTATCGGGAACTGCGACGCCCGCTGTCAAATCGAATACTCCCTCCGTCTAGGTGAGTATTAAGTCATCTTACGAAAACCAAATACTAGTAAACACATAGGCATGATGCATTAACTCTCACGTTGTTTCTTCTTTTTTGACATAAATAGAGGAATCAACCAAGTAGAGATGTGGGGCTTGTATGCTTTTAATGACTTGAGATTATCAAACATGACATGCAGTGGTCAGTTCGTTGCACAAGAACAAATACAACCCACGTCAGCACACACGCATCTTATATAGCATCACATCCAATGGCTATAAAAGATGAATGAGACCAAATTATATCTCATCTAGATGAGTTCTAGCTAAACTGTATTAATAATACTTAGTACTCCTACGCCATGTATCATATATTATTATCATGTAGTACTTTATTTATTTATGAGGTATCCAGATGGCACTGCACCACCAAGAAAAGTGGGTAACATCAAAATTATGGACTACTTTTTTGAGTATGTTGGTAAGGTCTGGTCATAGTCACTTGTTGAAATCTCTAAAAAGACAAATACTCCATCCGTCCAGAAATACTTGTCATCAAAATGGATAAAAGGAAATGTATCTAGACGTATTTTAGTTTTAGATACATCTCTTTTTATCCATTTTGATCACAAGTATTTTTGGGCGGAGGGAGTAGAAAACAGAGTTGGTGATGATGGTGTGCGTGCCATCCTGCAATATAGGCCGTCGAATTTATATCTAACGGATAGGAAAGAAACTTTGGCAATTTTGCAAAAATATACCCACACGTCTCTCCATGTTCGCAAATAAGGCCTTCCCTCGTTCAACCTTTTCTCTCACAAGATAAACTACTCATACAAATGCATCTTGATGTTCCGTGCAACGCATGGGCAGCTAGCTAATTTCTATTAAAATAGTTGCTGCGATAATTGGGTTGAAGTGATATATTTTATGTCTGCCCTGAATGATTTCAGATTCACTAGTAGTAACAAAGAAAAGTTTGCCTTGTTAATTAACAGAAAACAGGGTGAAAACTATCACATGAGGCCGGTAAAAACAAGGCACACTGGGTTCAGCATCATCGTCACTACAGTTGTGCGCGCGCGAGAAGTCTACATATCGAGGGGGCTACCGAGCGAGGCACCGAGACACAATGTTTTAGAGAGAAACCAATTGACAGATTATGATCAGATCGAGTTCTCACCCTTCTGCTGTCATTGTTGGGGGGGAGGGAGAGAAAGACGTATCGAGAGTGTGCACGGTAGGCACAGAGGCACAACTAGCACGTGTGTGTGTGTGTGTGTGTTTGAAAGAGGAGTAGATAGATTATTATCAAGATCGATGTGCCACCCTACTCCTTCGGTGCCGGGTAGTGTGTGTGTATGTTTGAGAGGGAAGCCAGTCGATAGATTAGTATCAAGATCGAGGTGTCACCCTACTCCTTCGGTGTTGGGAAGTGTGGGTGTGTGTATGGGGGGGGGTAGTGACACTCACATATCTCTACTCTTATAAAAAATAGAGTTGGTGATGACGGTGTTCCCGCCATCCTGCAATATAGGCCATCTGATTTATATCCGACGGACAGGAAGGAAACTATGGCAATTTTGCAAAAAGATACCCACACCCCTCTCCGCATTTGTAAATAAGGCATTCCCTCGTTCATCATTTTCTCCCACAAGATAAACTTCTCATACAAATGCATCTTGATGTTCCATGCAACGCATGGCCATCTTGCTAGTAGGGAGAAGGAGTTTGTGTGACACATATCTAGCTATATTGAGTGATAGGTAGATATCATATGTGCGAGAGACATTATTATACTTTGAGACATTAGTGGTTGTGGGTGGGCGGAATTAAAGGGGTGGACGTGTTAGACATAGAGAGCGTGTGTGTTTCTGTGTGAGAGACTTGTAGGACGGGGTAGAAAGATGAATTTAACCCTGACGGAGGGAGAGAAATACATGAAGTGTGCGTGTGTGATTTCGATGCCCACAGGGAAGTGAGATATGTATGCGTGTGGGAGAGATTGCACAATTCATTCACGTATCACTATCTAGCGATCGTGGACGTGCATCGCTTGAACATAAGTCAATATCTACTTCATATCGTGGCCAAAGGTACAATATCGATTCAACGCTATAAAGATTGGACACTCACATATCACATTTTTTTCTATTTAAATAAACCTTTTCAGTTGTGCATGCCAAAGTTACAGTGATGTTTCTTCAAACAACCAATGTAGCTATCATGTACATGCACCATTGTTACTCTTGCATTCAAATTCATTAGTCTTGGATGATTTAAGTTTCTATTTTGAAGTAATATATCTAATATTCATATATGAATTCAATGGGTACACAATTTATGAAATGGAGGCTATGTAATCATATGAGGTAACACTTTTAAGTAGCTGACTACAATATCCATTTCTTTTTGTGCGCCTCTACACTAACACGTCGATGCATTATGTTTAAAGTAAATAACCAATGGCACTAAATTATCTATTTACACGAGAAATACATAGGCTGAGCGTTTGATCCCTTTTTTGTGAACGTGCCACTACACCCATACGATTGGCCGCGTCCGTGTGAACGTCCAAGTTATCGGTGCATCATCCCGAGTTATTGTCTTCTTTTCTCGGGTGGACTTCACACCAGTTATTAACTGCTGATGCGTGCCCCGTGTACACAGTCTAGCATGACCTTCCCGCTAGCACGGTCCAAAATTAGTTGAAACTGGATACGAATGATCCCACGGGCGGCAAAATCTCCCGCCTCCTTCTAAAACTTCCGCCACCTTAGTCTTTAGCATGTGAAATCCCCCTTTTGTCCTTGGTGCACGGAGACCAACAGTTACAATACCGCCCTCATCTACATGATAGGTTGGGGCTGCTTTGGTAACTTTCGGTTCCCCCACTACATGGCACCCCCATTTCCTCTCCCCCTCCCGCAAAAACGACTAACTCCACAGCACCAGAGCATCTTACATCACACCGTCCGTACTTCATCGCCCTTTCTCCCCTCCCCTCTCGAAACCCCAGACTGCTCATCCACTAGCGTACCATAGCCCATTCACTGCCAGCGGCGTCCACCTCGCCGGATCTCCTTCTCCGGCCGCATCTACCCCTCCCACCTCCCCTAGAAACAAGTAGACTGCTCATCCACCACTGTACCACAACCCATTCAGTGTCGGCCTTGTCCACGGCGCCGGATCTGCTTCGCCGGTACTCTCGTCAATCGTCGCGCATCTGCAGCGGCTCATTCGTACTCCCCACCGGAGACGTTTCGTCCACACCCCCCGGAGCCGCCCCACTGACGCCCCCGTCGACGGCCTCTGATCCTCTTCGCCGACACCTTCCTCAACCCTACCGGAGCCGCTTTGCCGACACCTTCCGCAACCCTACTGGAGCCGCTTCTCCGACACCATCATCAACCCTACCAGAGTAGCTTCACCTATACCATTCTCAACCCTACTGGGGCCGCTTTGCCAACTCACAAGTCCACGGCCTCAGATCCGCTTCCTCGCACCCTCATCCAACCTACCGGAGCAGCTTTTGACGCCCCGTCCACGGCCGCAGATCCGCATCGTCGACACCACCCTTAACCCAACCACCGGAGCAGC